>NW_028288658.1:0-73044 GCF_059628265.1 Tinamus guttatus | reverse complement strand
GGGTCACTCTGCCCCCCCCGACCCGCTCCCGGCCCCCCCGCACTCACTGGAAGTTGAGCGTGTTGGAGTAGAGGTGCAGAGCGGCCCGGTTGCTGCCGGCGAGAGGGGGGGCTGAGACGGTGTCCGGCGGGGGGGGGCACAGCGCGTCCCCCCCGGGGGGCTCCGTGCAGGGTGGGGGCGCGGGGGGGGCAGACCCACCTCTTGCGCACGTGCAGCGACACGTACTTGGCGTTGAAGTTCTCGATCATGGCGCGCGACGCCTGGTCCATGAGCTTCTGCGCCAGCCCCAGGCGCCGGTGCGAGCGCTTCACCGCCTGGGGGTGGGGGGGGGGGCAACGGCGTGACCCCCCCCCGGCACCCCGGACCTGCCCCAAAGCTCCCCCCGCGGCAGCGCCCGCCCTACCAGGGACGTGATGTGTCCGTGCGGGACGTCGTCCGGATCCTCCTCCCTGCGCAGAGGGGAGCCGGGCGGGATGAGGCACCCGGGACAGCGCCCGGGTGCCCCCCCGGCACCGGAACCCCCCCCAGCCCCAGCCCCACTCACATCTTGGCCAGGACGTAGCCCACGATCTTCCCGTTCTCGTCCTCGGCGATGTAGGAGAGCTGTGCGGGACGGGAGCGCCTTGGAGGGGGCCCAGGCGTCCGGGGAAGCCCGGGGGGGGGACCCAGGCACCCGGCGGGTGGGGGGGATCCAGGAGCCCGGGGGGCGGGGGGGAATCCAGGCCCCCAGGAGGGTCCCCGTTTCCCGAGGGGATGCAGGCTACGGGATGGGGGGCGGCGTTTCCTGTGGCTCCCTGTTTCCCAAGGGGTCCCCATTTCCCGGGGTCTCCCCGTTTCCCAGAGGGGTCCAGGCTCCTGGGGGGTCCCTGGTGTCTCCCATTTCCCGGGGCTCCCGTTTCCCGGTGCGTTCCAGGCTCCCTGGGGGGGTGTTCCCCGTTTCCCGGTGCGTTCCAGGCTCCCGGGGGTGTCCCCGTTTCCCGGTGCGTTCCAGGCTCCCCGGGGGTGTCCCCGTTTCCCGGTGGGTTCCAGGCTCCCTGGGGGGGGTGTTCCCCGTTTCCCGGTGGGTTCCAGGCTCCCGGGGGGGTCCCCGTTTCCCGGTGGGTTCCAGGCTCCCTGGGGGGGTGTTCCCCGTCTCCCGGTGCGTTCCAGGCTCCCCGGGGTGTCCCCGTTTCCCGGGGCCGCACCTGCGGCCAGGACAGCCCGTGGTAGAAGTAGTACTTCATCTGGTAGTTCTCGGGCAGGCAGAGCAGGTTGCAGTGCTGCATGTTCATGAGGTCCTCGGGCTGCGGGCAGCGCGGCCTCAGCGGGACCGGCACCGGTACCGGCACCGGTATCGGCACCGGCCCGGTGGGGGGGGGATCCCGCGGCGCCGCGACCCGCCCCGCCCCCTGCCCTCGTGCCCCCCTCCCCGGTTCCGGCGCCGGTGCCGCCCCCACCCGCGCATTCCGGATGTTCATGGCGCCGCCGCCGCCGCGCCGGGCTCAGCCTCGCTCTCCGCACGAGACACTTCCGGCGGAAGGACGGCCCGCCGCGTCGGCCACGCCCCCCTCCCAGAGCTCAGCCAATGGCAACTCGCGGCACGCCCCCTGGCGGCAGCCAGTGAGTAAGGGGAGGGCGCGCTGACCAATCGGCTTCCGCCAAGCGCCGGGAACGCCCCCTACCGACCGCACCCCCTCTACTGACAGGAGCGCTAGCCAATCGCCGGGCCGCTCCGCCCCGCGGCCCACCCCCCCCGCTTTACTCTCAGCCAATCAGGAGAGACCCCGGGCAGAACGGTCCCACCCACCGGCTCCGCGCTCACCTGGGCGAGTCATTCACGTGCCGGGCGAGGGGCGGGGCTTTATCATCCAGTCCCGCCCACTCGCAACGCCCCCCACCATCATCCAATCGCGTTGCAGGATCAGCGAATTGACAGCCAGGCCAGCCAATGGGGAGCCAGGGCAGCCAGAGGTCCCTCCCCGCTGCTCCTTTGGGTGACCTTGTCCAGAGTGGGGACACCCAGACCCCCAGGTTGGGGGCAGGGGGGTGGCCCCGGACGCCTGGGCCCGCGGGGCGGCGCAGAGGCGGAGGCGGGCGCAGGGCTCGGGTTTTATTGGCGGGGCCGTCCCGCGGCGCCGCGTCAGGGCTGCATGCGCAGGGCGCCGTCCAGCCGCACCACCTCCCCGTTCACCATGGGGTTCTCGGCCAGCGCCAGCACCAGGTGCGCGAACTCGCCGGGGTGGCCCAGCCGGGGCGGGAAGGGCACCTGCTGCCCCAGGAAGCTGCGCACGCGCTCGGGCAGCCCCGCGAGCAGCGGCGTGGAGAAGAGCCCTGCGGGGACGGCGCCGTGAGCCGCGCGGCCGCCCCGCCGCCGCGGTCCCCCCCTCCCGTCCCCACGGCCCTACCTGGGGCGACGGTGACCACGCGGATGCCGAGCGGCGCCAGGTCGCGCGCGATGGGCAGCGTCATGCCCACGATGCCGCCCTTGGAGGCGGCGTAGGCGGCCTGGCCCACCTGGCCCTCGAAGGCGGCCACGCTGGCCGTGTTCACCACGACGCCGCGGTGGCCGTCGGCGTCGGGCTCGTTGCGGCTCATGAGCTGGGCGCTCAGGCGGATCACGTTGAAGGTGCCCACGAGGTTCACCTGCGGCGGGCGGCGGGACGGGAGCCACGTTGGGGTGTTGTCGCGGTGCCCGCGGCGCCCGCGGCCGCCCCTCGCTCACGTTGATGACGCGCTGGAAGTCCTCGAGCTCGTGCACCTTGTCCCGCTTGCTGTTGTAGGTCTTGAGGGCGATGCCGATGCCGGCGCAGTTCACCACCAGGTCCAGCCGCCCGAACTGCTTCTGCGCCAGCGCCAGCGCTGCCGCCACCTCCTCCGGGGACGTCACCTGCGGGCAGGGGGACAGGTCGGGCCCCGCGGCGCCGCAGGGCACCCCCCGCCCGGCCCGTCCTGCTCACGTCGGCGGGGGCGAAGGCGCAGCGCTCGCCCAGCTCGCGGGCCACCCCGGAGCCCTCGGACGACGGCAGGTCCAGGAGCACCGCGCGGCCGCCCTGCTGCACCAGCCGCTCTGCGGTGGCGCGGCCCAGCCCCGAGGCGCCGCCCGTCACCAGCCCCACCAGGTTCTGTGGGAGCCCCGGAGGCATCAGAGCCGCTCGCGCCCATCACCGTGGCCTCCCGCCGCCCAATAGGGTCATCTGGAACACCCTGCGACCATCACCGTGGCCTCCTGCCACCCAACAGGGTCATCCCAGCACCCCCGCGCCCATCACCGTGGCCTCCCGCTACCCAACAGGGTCATCCTAGACGCCCTGCGCCCATCACCGTGGCCTCCCACCACCCAACAGGGTCATCCCAGACCCCCCGTGCCCATCACCGTGGCCTCCCGCCGCCCAACAGGGTCACCCTGGACCCCCCGTGCCCCTCACCATGGCCTCCCGCCGCCCAACAGGGTCATCCTGGATGCACCGTGCCCATCACCGTGGCCTCCCGCCACCCAACAGGGTCATCCTGGCCCCCTGCGCCCATCACCGTGGCCTCCCGCCGCCTAACCGGGTCATCCCAGCACCCCCTGCGCCCCTCACCGTGGCCTCCCGCCACCCAACAGGGTCATCCCGGACCCCCCGCGCCCATCACCATGGCCACCTGCCGCCTAACCGAGTCATCCTAGACTCCCTGCGCCCATCACCGTGGCCTCCCACCACCCAACAGGGTCATTCTGGACCCCCCGTGCCCATCATCGTGGCCTTCCGCCACCCAGCAGGGTCATCCCGGACCCCCCGTGCCCATCACCGTGGCCTCCCGCCACCCAACAGGGTTATCCCGGACCCCCCGTGCCCATCACCGTGGCCTCCCGCCGCCCAACAGGGTCATCCCGGCCCCCTGCGCCCATCACCGTGGCCTCCCCGTCACTCCACTTCGCTCCTCCCCCCACCACCCCAACCCCGCTTCGCGCCCGAGCTAAGTTGGTCCCCGCGCGGCCCCCGTTCCAGGCGCCGCCGCCGCGCGGCACCTTCACGCTCCTGAGCGCCGCCATCGCCCTCAGCCGCCGCCCCGCCCCCGGGCGGCCGCCAGCCAATGGGGGCGCGCGGCGGGGGCGGGGCCCGGCGGCGGCGCGCGGCGCTTAAAGGCGCAGGCGGCGGAGGGTGCCCGGGCGCCGCCGCCGCCGCCGCGGCCCCGCGCCAGGGTGTAACGTTTCCCCTGACCTTTCCGGACCGCGTCGTGCCGGGAGGGGGCTGGGAAGGAGGGAGGGAGGGAGGCAGCGCCATGGCGGAGCAGGCGGCGCGGATCCCCGGTGCGCGGGGCGGGGCGGCGCGGGGGGCACTGACCGGGCGGGCGCGGGGGGCAGCGACCCGCCGGGGCCGGGGGTGGCGATGGCGGCAGCGGCGGAGCTCACGCAGAACCCGCTGCACAAAGTCTGGATCCCGCTGAGCGCCCAGCGGCTCCGCCAGCGCCGCGGCTGTGAGTGGGGGGGGGGGATCCCCGGTGTCCCGGTGCGGGGGGGTCCCGGCGCTGACCCCCCCCCCCCGCTCCCGCAGCCTCGGTGCCGCAGTTCACCAACTGCCCCACCATGGTGGTGCTCGTGGGGCTGCCGGCGCGCGGCAAGACCTACATCTCCCGCAAGCTCACGCGCTACCTCAACTGGATCGGCACCCCCACGCGCGGTACGGCCCGGGGGCGGCGGGTACCGGGTACCGGGTACCGGGGCGGGGGGGCGGCAGCGCCGTGACCCCCGCGGCGCGCGCAGTGTTCAACGTGGGGCAGTACCGGCGCGAGGCCGTGCGCAGCTACAGCAGCTACGAGTTCTTCCGGCACGACAACAAGGAGGCCATGCGGGTCCGCAGGTGCCGGCGCGGGGGGTCCGGGGCGGGGGGACGCGCGCGCGGCGGCCGCTCACGGCGCCGTCCCCTGTCGCAACAGGCAGTGCGCCCTGGCCGCGCTCCAGGACGTCCGCACCTACCTGAGCTCCGAGGAGGGGCAGGTGGCGGTAAGGGACACGCCACGAAACACCCCCGGCCTGGGGTGTGCGTGGGGTGAAGTGACGTGTGTCCCCAACAACCCCGGGCAGGTGTTTGATGCCACCAACACGACCCGCGAGCGGCGCGACCTCATCCTGCAGTTCGCCAGGGAAAACGGCTACAAGGTGCTGGGGGGGACGCGGTGCCGGGGGCGGTAAGGCAGGGGGGGACACGGTAAGGCAGGGGGGGACACGGTAAGGCCGGCGGGGGGGACACGGTAAGGCGGGGGGGGACACGGTAAGGCGGGGGGGGGACACGGTAAGGCGGGGGGGGGACACAGTAAGGCAGGGGGGGACACGGTAAGGCCGGCGGGGGGGACACGGTAAGGCGGGGGGGGGACACAGTAAGGCGGGGGGGGGACACGGTAAGGCCGGCGGGGGGGACACGGTAAGGCCGGGGGGGGACACGGTAAGGCGGGGGGGGGACACGGTAAGGCGGGGGGGACACGGTAAGGCGGGGGGGGGGACACGGTAAGGCAGAGGGGGACACGGTAAGGCGGGGGGGGACACGGTAAGGCGGGGGGGGACACGGTAAGGCGGGGGGGGGACACGGTAAGGCCGGGGGGGTCACCTGCCTCACACCCCCTGCCCCCAGGTGCTGTTTGTGGAGTCCATCTGCGATGACCCCCGTGTCATCGAGGAGAACATCAAGGTGGGAGCTCGCTGCGGGGGGTGCCCCTGGCTGTACCCCCCCCATTAAACCCCTCGCTGCGGGGGGTGCCCCTGGCTGTCCCCCCCACCCCGTTAAACCCCTCACTGTGGGGGGTGCCCCTGGCTGTCCCCCCCACCCCGTTATACCCCTCGCTGCAGGGGGTGCCCCTGGCTGTCCCCCCCCCCCGTTAAACCCCTGTCCCCCCGCAGCAAGTGAAGCTGAGCAGCCCCGACTACAAGGGCCGCGCGCAGGAGGAGGTGGTGGCCGACTTCCTGCAGCGCATCGAGTGCTACAAGGCCACCTACGAGCCCATAGACGACCAGCTCGACAGGTGACACCGCGCGGGCTGGGGACAGGGCCAGGGGGGCCCAGGCGTTCGGGCTGACACCCCCGGCCCCACAGCGGCCTGTCCTACATCAAGATCTTCGACGTGGGCGCGCGCTACGTGGCCAACCGCGTGCAGGGCCACGTGCAGAGCCGCACCGTGTACTACCTGATGAACACGCACGCCGCCCCCCGCGCCATCTACCTGAGCCGCCACGGCGAGAGCCGCCTCAACCTGCGCGGCCGCATCGGCGGCGACTCGGGGCTCTCCCCCCGCGGCAGGGAGGTCCGCGGGGCGGGGCCTGCATCGAGGGGCGGAGCCTGTGCGGAGGGGCGGGGCCTTGTGGGGCGGGGGGGCTGGGGTGACAGGACAGGCCACGCCCCCTGGTGTGGAGGGGCTGAGGGACGAGGCCATAGGTGAAGGGCGGGGCCAAGGAGGCGGGGCCTGGGGTGACAGGGAAGGCCACACCCCCCAGTGGGGAGAGGTTGGGCCACAGGTGAGGGGTGGGGCCAAGGGGGAGGCGGGGCCTGGGGTGACAGGGAGGGCCACGCCTCCTGGTGGGGAGGGGGTTGAGGGAGGAGGCCACAGGTGAGGGGCGGGGTCAAGGGGGAGGTGGCACCTCTTGGGGCAGAGCCATGGGTTAGGGGTGGGGCCAATTGAAGAGGCCACGCCCCCTACAGCAGAGCTGCAGGTGAGGGGAGGGGCCAAAGGAGGAGGCCACACCCCCACGACAACCCCATTAATGGGGGGAGAGGCCATACTCACAAGCTCCACCCCCGAGGGAGGCGTGTGGGAGGGCCCGGGGGCGTGGCCTCGCCAGGGGGCGTGGCGGGCACTGACCCCGCCCCCAGTACGCGGCGGCGCTGGCCGAGTTCGTGCGGAGCCAGCAGATCCGCGAGCTCAAGGTGTGGACGAGCCACATGAAGCGCACGATCGAGACGGCCGAGGCGCTGGGGGTGCCCTACGAGCAGTGGAAGGCGCTCAACGAGATCGACGCCGTGAGCGAGCGGGGACGGCGGGACGGGGGGGGGGACACGCCTCCCGGTGTCCCTAACGTCCCCCCTTGCGCCCCCCGCCACCAGGGCGTGTGCGAGGAGATGACGTACGAGGAGATCCAGGCGCGCTACCCGCAGGAGTTCGCGCTGCGCGACCAGGACAAGTACCGCTACCGCTACCCCAAGGGCGAGGTGGGCGGGGGGGACACGCGGCGGGGGACGGGTGACCCGGGACCCCCCCAGCCACCCTCGCCCTCCCGCTCCAGTCCTACGAGGACCTGGTGCAGCGCCTGGAGCCCGTCATCATGGAGCTGGAGCGGCAGGAGAACGTCCTCGTCATCTGCCACCAGGCCGTCATGCGCTGCCTGCTGGCCTATTTCCTGGACAAGAGCGCGGGTGCGTGTCCCCCCCGCCCCCCGGAGCCCCCCCGGGACCCCCCCAGCCCCCTCACCCTCTCCTCCCCCCCAGAGGAGCTGCCCTACCTCAAGTGTCCCCTGCACACGGTCGTCAAGCTGACCCCGGTGGCCTACGGTGAGTAGGGGGCTGCGGGCAGGACGGGCCCCCCCCCAGCCGCCCCCTGACCCCCCCACGGCGCCAGGCTGCGAGGTGGAGTCCATCTTCCTCAACGTGGAGGCCGTGAACACGCACCGCGAGCGGCCCCAGGTGAGCGGCAGGCGCTAATTAAGCCCCCTCGCTAACGAGCCCCGGGGAGGGGGCTCCAAGGGGAGCCCCCCGGCCCACGGCCCCCCCCCTCCTCGGCGCCCACAGAACGTCGACGTGAGCCGCCCCCCCGCCGAAGCCCTGGTCACGGTGCCCGAGCACTATTGAGGACCCCGTGCGGTCACCTCGTCTAAGTAAAGGCTGCCTGAACCCGGCCTGAGCCTGGTGCTGGGGGGGGGAACCACAGCGCTGCCGTGCCCGGGGTGGGGGGTCTTTATTTGAGGCAGGGGACGACGCAGACGCATCCACCACGGCCCAGGGAGGGGGGTCAGAGCGGGCCGGGGGGCCCCTCGGCCTCCTTGAACTGGCTGGTCCAGAAGGAGGGCTCCTTGTCTTGGATCTGGGCGCCAGGGAGGAGACAAAGGGAAGGGGGGGTCAGGGCTGGGCCCCACGGTCCCCCCCCCTGCCCCCACGCTGCGGCCTTCCTACCCCACGGCCTCACCATGGCCACGAACTGCAGTATCTCCCTCTTGGAGGTCTCCTTGGCGGCGCGTGGGCCCCACTGGAACTTGAACTCCACGGGGTCCGTCAGGGGGATGGGGCTGATGTCCAGGTACCTGCCGGGGGGGGGCAGAGCCCTCAGCGGGGGCACCGGGGGACGTGGCGCGGCGGGGAGGGGGTGTCCGGCGCGTCCCAGCCCGGCGCTGTCCCCTGGAGCCGCCGGGCACGGCGGGACGGGCGCCGGTTTCTGTGCGGCACGGTATAAACAGCCAGGCCGGGGCTGGCGCCGAGGCTGCTCTGAGCGCGCCGGGTGTCCCCGCGTCCCCTCGCCCTGCACTCACTTCTGCCGCACAAACTCCTCCATCACCAGCTTCCTGACGTCCCCGAACACCTCGTGGCGCTCCCTGGGGACAGCGGCGGGTCGGCGGGGGGGTGGCAGCCCGGTGGGTGCCGCCCTCTGCCCCCCTCCCTGCTCCTACCCGGGATGCACGCGGAGCCGGCGCAGGAATTCCCACACGGCCCCTGGAACACAAGGGTTGGGGGGCGGTTTTTTGGAGCGTGCCATACCAGGGTGCATGACCAGGACAGGGGGAGAGGCTCACCATCCTTGGCAGAGTTGCCTTTCATGAAAATGAAGCTGAGGATGACGGTGAGGAGGCCCAGCTTGGCTGTCTGGTCATCCCTGTGGTACCCGCAGATACACGTGTCACCCCCCTGAAAGGGGACACGAGCCCCTTTGGGAAACCTGTCCCTCCCGGAGAAGCTGGAGGGCCCAAGTGTCCCCTCCCTGCACTCACTGGCGCAGCTTGTCCCCCTCGGCGCGTGGCAAGGTGCTCACGAGGATGTAGGTGTGGTGCTTGGTGTCAATCTCCACCAGCTGCAGCCCAAATACCTGCGGGAGGGCCGGGGTCACCGGGGGAAGAGCCTCAGCAACCCCCCCCATCACCCCGTCCCCCACCTGCTGCAGGGTCCTCCCTGCCCGGTTGACGATCTCGGAGTAGACGTCCTTGTACTCGCCAATGATCTTCTTCAGAATGTCTGGGGACAAACGGGGCGCTGTGAAGCCCCCCCACCACGGAGGGACTCCCTGAGGCCACGGCACTTCCGCGGCGGCGCCAGGCCCTCCCTGGCCCTCACCGGAGCGCTTGATGGGGATCTTCTTCTGGTCCTTCACGAGCAGGAACTGGACCAGCTCACTGACCTGCGGGGCAGGATGGCGGGAGGGAGGCACCGAGGCGCCCCGAGCGGGGCCGGGGGACACAGGGCGCTACCTCCACCCACCTTCTGGTCCACCTGCTCCGTGGAGCGCCTCTCCAGGCTCCTGCCGCCCTGGCTGAGCCCCGGGCTCAGCGCGCACTCCTCGTCCCCATCCTCGCCCTGCGCGGGAGGCCCGGCAGAGACGCGTTACCGCCGCACGCAGCCGGGAAGGGGACTGGGGGGAAGCGGCCCTACCTGAGAGAAGCCGGAGCCCCGGCTGCGCTTCCTCTGCGACATCCCCAAGGCCGCGGCGGCACCGGGGAGCGACAGCGGCCGCCACCGCCGCCGCCACCTCCTCCCGCCGCCGCCTCAGAGCCGCCCCCCTGCGCATGCGCGCGCGGCCCGCGCATGCGCCCCGCCCCCCTGCCCTCCCATTGGCCCCCGCGCTCCCCTCCGCAGCCCCGCCCGCCGCGCGCCGCCGCTCCGCCCGCGATTGGAGGAGCCGCCAGGCCACGCCCCCCCCACGTGCCCGCGAGGGCGTCGCCCTTTCGCTGCACCTGAGGTAACGGCCGCGAGGGGCGGTTGCCTAGCGACGCCCAACGGCCGCGCCGCCCCCGCCACGTTCAAAAAAGGGCGCCAAAGACGTTGCCTAGCGACGCCCAACGGCCGCTCCCCCCACCGTCAAAAAAGGGCGCCAAAGACGTTGCCTAGCAACGCCCCCCTATTCATTTCAGGTTAAAAAAAAAAATAAAAGAAGCCAAAATGGCTGCCACCCCCCCCACCCTCCCCTGCCCTGCATGTTTTTATTAATAAACAAATAAAAATATAATAAAAACAGCAGCCCTAAGACACCCTGGGCACCCCTGGAGCTCAAGGACAGGCAGTGCCGGACGCCTGGGCCCCTTGAGCACCCTCCCCACCCCTAGAAGGCTGCTGGGCCAGCAGGGTATTTTTGCACTTTTATTTCCAAAGGGACCCACTAAAGGCCCCCAAAACGGGGCAGCAGCGGGTGCCGGGCCGGTGCTCAGAGCCGCATGGCCGCCGTCAGCGTCTGCGAGAGCTTGGTGGCGAGTTTCTCTGCGGGGAGGGCGACAGTGAGGGGCGGCCATGGCGGGGCCGCACGGCGGGGCCGCTCCTGCCCCTCGCGCACTCACCCGCTCGGCGCTGCAGCTTCCGCCGCCGCTTGCCGGCCGCGCGCAGGGCCTGGCCCTGCAGCAGCGGGTCGAGGGCGGCCACGTCCTCCAGGCGCGGGAGGGCCGGCGGCGGCGGCGCGGCAGGGCCCCCGCCGCCCTTGGCCCGCGGCTTCAGCTCCACGGTCACCGCCGCCAGCTGCGGGCGGCCACGGGGACGATGGCGCAGGGGCTGCGCGGCGCCTCCTCCCCGCGCCCGCCCCGAACCGCCCCGTCGGTACCTCCAGCTCGTCGCCGCGGCCAGCGCCGTCCTCCATGGCGTCGTCCTCGTCCCCCGAGCCCTCGTCCCCGTCCTCGTCCAGGGCGCAGGGAGCCAGACCGATACCGGAGGCCGCGTCCGGCAGCGCTGCCGGGGAAGCGCCGTGAGCCCGGGTGCCCCGGCGAGGCGGGCGCCGGGCCCGGACGCCGGGGCCCCGTCTCACCTGCCAGGGCCTCAGCATCCCCACGCTCCAGGGCCTCCAGGTCGAGGGCCGGCGCCAGGGAGGCCATAATGCTGGTGTCCAGCACGGCGGGGGCAGCCGGCGCCTCGGGCGGCAGGGTGTAGTAGGGGATCTTCCCGCTGCGCAGGGGGGAATCGGAGGGGCTGGGGGTGCCACGGCCTGCGCGGCCCCCTCTGGCCCTGTCCCCCTTGTCACACACCTGCTCCAGTCGCGCAGGAGGGCGGCGGCGGCCGCGTGGGCGTCGGGGAGGCCGCCCGGGCGCAGGCGGCCCTGCTGCCGGGCCAGCAGCGCCAGCAGCTGCCTGGGGTCCGCGCAGGGCTCCACGCCGTAGAGCTCCCGCACCTGTGTGTGTGCGCAGGGCAAGGGGGGGACATGAGGATGGCCCAGCGCGCGACGCCCCCGGCCCCCCGCGTACGAGGACGGCACCTGCTCGGGGCGCAGGCGGCGCAGGATGGCGGCCGCGGGGGCCCATGGGGTCGCCGGGGGAGCCCCCCCGCAGCGCCGCCCCGGGCCCCCCGGCCACCACGCCGGGGCAGTCCAGGAGCCGCAGGCGCCGGTCCAGCTGCACGGCCTGCAGGCACCTGCGCACGGGGGGACGTCACCTCGGGGAGGGGGCAGCTCTCAGCGGCCCCGTCCCCTCGAGGGGAGGAGGAGAGGGGAGGAGAGGGGAGGGGAGGAGGGGGGAGGAGGGGGGAGGAGAGGGGAGGAGAGGGGAGGAGAGGGGAGGAGAGGGGAGGAGAGGGGAGGAGAGGGGAGGAGAGGGGAGGAGAGGGGAGGAGAGGGGAGGAGAGGGGAGGAGAGGGGAGGAGAGGGGAGGAGAGGGGAGGAGAGGGGAGGAGAGGGGAGGGGGGTCCCGCTTACTTAGTGACCCCCGGCTCTGCCCCCACGCGACAGGCCCGGCTCCGCTTCAGGCTGTTGATGAGGCTGCTCTTGCCCACGTTGGGGAATCCTGGAGGGGAGGTTGGCAGGGGGATGATCAGCAGTGGGCCCAGGCAGCCCCCCAGAACGTCCCCGCCACCCCAATAAACCCACTCACCCACAACCCCCACGGTAATGGCCGTCTTGACGTCCTGCGAGCGGCTGTAGTTGGCCAAGACGCGGAGCAGCACGTCAGCCCCCACGCAGCCCGCGCCGGCCAACACCTCCTCGGGCGCCGTGACCGCCGCGCCCCGGCTCTGCTTCTGCGTCACGCGGCACGAGGGGACACGGCAGGCGTGGGACCGGGGCCACCCGCGGGGGACACTCCCCCCGGGCCGCCTCGCTCACCAGGTTGCGGCTCTGCTGCTGCGTGCAGGCCTTGAAGGCCACGGTGGGGAACTCGGCGCGCAGGAACTTGAGCCACTTGGCCACCACGTCGCGGGACACCAGGTCTGCAGCGGCGAGGGGGGCGGTGAGGCGGCGCCGAGGGCGGCGGCCGGGCCCGGCCCCCCCTCCACGCACCGATCTTGTTGAGGACGAGCACCAGGCGCTTGCGGGGCCCGGCGCGGCGCACGGCCGCCTCGAGCCGCCGGCTGCGGCAGCCCTGGGGGTCGCGGGCGTCCAGCACCTCCAGGACCACGTCTGAGGCTGCCAGCACCTGCGGGGGCGGGGACGGTGCAGGCCACGCCCTCTGAAACCACACCCCCCCCCCCCCGCGCTCACGTTGACCTCACGCACCTTGCGCAGCTCCCGCGCGTAGCGTCGCAGCGAGGCGTCTCCTCGGGGGCGGGGCTCCGTTGGCTCCGCCCCTTCCGCGGCCTGTGGGGAGGCGCCGTGAGGGGGGGGGAAGAGGAGGCGCCCTAAGGGGGGGGGGGGAGGAGGAGGCGCCCTAAGGGGGGGGGAGGAGGAGGAGGCACCCTAAGGGGGGGGGAGGAGGGGGAGGAGGCACCCTAAGGGGGGGGGAGGAGGGGGAGGCACCCTAAGGGGGGGGGGAGGAGGGGGAGGAGGCACCCTAAGGGGGGGGGGAGGAGGGGGAGGAGGCACCCTAAGGGGGGGGGGAGGAGGAGGAGGAGGCACCCTAAAGGGGGGGGGGAGGAGGAGGAGGAGGCACCCTAAAGGGGGGGGGGAGGAGGAGGAGGAGGCACCCTAAAGGGGGGGGGAGGAGGAGGAGGAGGCGCCCTAAGGGGGGGGAGGAGGAGGAGGAGGAGGCGCCCTAAGGGGGGGGAGGAGGAGGTGCCCTAAAGGGGGGGGGAGGAGGAGGAGGCACCCTAAGGGGGGAGGGGGAGGAGGAGGAGGCACCCTAAAGGGGGGGGGGAGGAGGAGGAGGCACCCTAAAGGGGGGGGGGGGAGGAGGAGGAGGCACCCTAAAGGGGGGGGGGAGGAGGAGGAGGCACCCTAAGGGGGGAGGGGGAGGAGGAGGAGGCACCCTAAAGGGGGGGGGGAGGAGGAGGAGGCACCCTAAGGGGGGAGGGGGAGGAGGAGGAGGCACCCTAAAGGGGGGGGGGGAGGAGGAGGAGGCACCCTAAAGGGGGGGGGGGGGAGGAGGAGGAGGCACCCTAAGGGGGGGGGGGGAGGGAGGAGGCACCCTAAGGGGGGGGGGGGGAAGGAGGCACCCTAAAGGGGGGGGGGGGGGAGGAGGCACCCTAAAGGGGGGGGGGAGGAGGAGGAGGAGGGGGGGGGGGGGGAGGAGGAGGTACCCTAAGGGGGGGGGGAGGCACCCTAAGGGGGGGGGGAGGCACCCTAAGGGGGGGGGGGGAGGAGGAGGAGGTACCCTAAGGGGGGGGGGGAGGCACCCTAAGGGAGGAGCCCCCGTGTGCCCCCACCCACCCACCGTGGCCTTAAAGGGCCCCGCGCCTGCGCCTCACCCTGCGCTCGAACGCGCGTTGCCGCCGCAGCGCCTCCTCCTGCAGCGCGGCCAGGCCCGGCCTCCGCGGCAGCAGCTCCGCCGCGCGCGCCGCCTCCGCCGCCGCCGCCTTCCCGCGCGGCCTCCCCCGCAGCCGCGGGGCCTCCTTCCTGCCCGCGCCCTGCGCCACGGAAGGCGCCCGCCGCCCCCCTCGCCGCCCCTGGCCCTTCCGCCGCTGCCGAGCGCCCGCTTGCCGCTGTCGCCGCCCCGCCATGTTGGCCGCACGGCGCACGCGCTGCTAATGCCTTCCGGCTGCTTTTTGCTCGTCACTTCCGGGAGCCGGGCAACTCCCGCCCTCCACTTCCGCCCTTTGCGGCGCTCCGTAACGCGTCAGGGGGAGGAGCCTCCCCCCTTAGCCCCACCCCCAAACACAGCCACGCGTCCGGCAAGAACCGTTTATTCCGCAGGCCCCGCCCCTCCGGGGCGCGGCCCCGCCCTCCGCAGCGAGGCCCCGCCCCCATCAGCGCTTCCCGCCGCGGGGGCCCGAGAGCAGCTTCATCATGGCGGCCAGGCGGCTGGGCCGCCGCCCTGCGGGGAGAGGGGCGGGGCGCGCGTGAAGGGGCGGGCCAAGGGGGCGGGGCCTGGCCGCAGAGGGGCGGGGCCTCACCGTGCGACGGCTTCCGGGGCGGCGGCTCCCGCGGGCTGCAATGGCCAACGGGCGTCAACGGCGCAGCCCTAGCCCCGCCCTCCCCGCCAAAGCCCCGCCCCCTCACCTGCTGCGCGCTTTCCCGGCGCGGGGCGGGGCCTCGGCGGGCGGAGCCTCGGTGTTGACAAGGGGCGGGACCTCGGCGCTGGCAGGGGGCGGGGCCTCGGCGCTGGCAGGGGGCGGGGCCTCGGCGCTGGCAGGGGGCGGGCTGCGCGGGGCGGGGCCGAGGGGCGGGGGCTCCCCCGCCGCCGCCGCCGCCTCCTCCTCGTCGCCGCTCACGGACGGCGCCGCCTCGGGCTCGGGCTCCGCCGCCGCCTCGCGGAGCGGCTCGGGCGCGGGCGGCGGCGCCGCCTCGGCGGGGGGCCGGAGCGCTCGCGCCAGGCGCGCCCAGCGCTCGAAGAGGCCGGGGGCGCCGGGGCGCGGGCAGAGCTGCAGGTAGAAGCTGCGGCCGCTGGCGAGGCGCAGGCGGAGCCGCTCCCGGGGCGCGTCCTGCACCGACACCTGCACCCAGCGCAGCGGCAGGAGCCTGCGCCGCCCCTCGGCGCCCGCGGGCGGCGGCGGGGGGGCGGCGCGGGGAGGGGGCGGGGCGCTACCTGGTGAGCTCCACCCCCGCGGCGGGGGGCGGGGCGCGCGGCCGCGCCAGCAGCAGCACGTTGGGCGCGGGGAGGGCGGGGCTGGTGCGGGCCACGCCCAGCGTCACCACGCGTGCGCGGTTGTGCACGTCCAGCACCTCCCCGCGCCGGCCGACCTGCGCGGGGCGGGGCCGCCGTTAGCCCCGCCCCCGCCGCGAGCCCCGCCCCCTGTCCCCGGCCGGCTCCGCCCACCTGGACGAAGTCGCTCTCGAAGACCCGGAAGCGCCGCAGGAGGCCGAACTCCCCCGCGCGGAGCTGCCGCTGCAGCGGCCCCGGGGGCGGCGCCTCCTCGGGCGGCTCCGCCTCCATCGCCGCTTCCTGCCGCGCCGGGGCCGCGCCGCCCCGCCCGCCGTGACGTCACTTACCTCCTGTGACGTCACCTGCCAGCTGTGACCTCACTCGCCCAACATGGCAGCCCTGCCTGGGCCCTGCCCCAAGAACGATCCAGCTCCGTCCTTACCAAGAGCGCACTTTATTCCTTTTTTTGTACTTTTATTCCTTTTTTTTTTTTACCTTTTTTTTTTTTTTTTACTTTTCCCCCCTTTTTTTTCCCTGGGGGGGGCGAGGGAGGGGCAGTGCGGGCCCCCATAGCTGGGTGAGGGAGGGGGGTCCCACAGCCCCCCCCTCCCCTTCCCCTCCGCGCCGGTGGGGACACCTCGAAACCGGCCTCGAAGCCGCCGGGAATTCAGAAAAGGGAGGGAGGAGGGAGGGTGGGGGGAGAGAAAACAAAACCAAAACCACCAAAAAAAAAAAAAAACCCAAACAACAGGGAAAAAAAAATAAAAATAATGCGAACGCAACCCAAAAATATATATATATATTTATAGAGCGGCCCGGCGGGGCTAGGCCAGGCCGAAGCCCTCGGAGCACTCCTGGATGGCCAGGAGCAGCATGTGCCGCAGCTTCTCGTAGCTCTCGTAGGCCGGCAGGTCCAGCTGGTTGAAACTGCCGAGGGGACGGAGCCGGGACGGGGTCAGGAGCGGCCCCGGCCCTGCCCGCCCCCCGTGCCCCCCGCACCGTCCCCCCCGCGGTACCAGGTGTGGGCCGAGGGCAGGCGGTCGGTGGAGCGGTCGTCGCGGTGGATCTGGAACTTCTGGATGCCGTTCATGCCCTCGAGGGCGGCGAAGCCCTGGAGCGGCACCTTGGACGTGCCCGTCACGAACTGCAGGAACTTGGCGCGGTCGGCCTGGTCGAAGGAGCGCAGCGCGCGCCAGAACCACTGGATCTGCGGCGGGGAGCGGGCGCCGTGAGCGCGGGGTCCCCTCCCGGCGCCGCCGGGTGCCCCCCGCCGCCGCCGCCGCTCCCCACCTGGATGGAGTTGCCCTGGTACTTGTGGTACTCGGTGTTGGCCTTGAGGTCATCGATGTCGATGGTGGGCAGCCCCGAGATGAGCAGCTCCAGCTCCTGCTCCGTGAAGATGGAGATGAGGCGCTTGGGGATGATCTCGTAGAAGCCCTCCAGGAAGGCGGCCAGCTGCTTGCGGATGGCGCCTGCGCGGCAAGAGGGGGGACGGGGATGAGGAACGTTTGGGGACAGCTCCCCCCGACCCCCCCAGGTCCCCCGGCTCACCCGTCATGCGCATCTGGCACACGAGGTGCACGTACTCCTTCTTGTTCTCCTCCGTCACCAGCACGTTTGCCCCGTTGGGCTTCAAGTCCCGCACTTCGCACACGCCAAACTCCTGCACCTGGGGGCCGCCCGGGGGGTGAGCGTCGAATTGATGGGGGGACACACGCGTGGGGGGCAAGGGGACACGTGGGGGACAAGGGGACACGTGTGGGGGACAAGGGGACATGCGGGGGACAAGGGGACACGCGTGGGGGACAAGGGGACACGAGGGGGGCAAGGGGACACGAGGGGGACCCGCCGCCGCGCACCTCCGTGCTGAAGGTGAGGTCGTAGCCCAGGGTGGAGACGTCGTTCTCCAGCAGGTAGACCAGGCCCTGGTAGAAGTGATAGTCCTCGCTCTCCATGTCCGTGTACCTGCGCGAGGGAGGCGTCAGCGCGGCCCAGGGCCCCCGTCCCCATCCCGCGGCCCCCCCGACCCTCTCCCTTTACCTGACGGACTTGCCCAGGATGTGCTTGTAGAAGGAGCGGGTGAAGTAGCACTCGAGCAGGCGGTTGTCGTAGACGGCCTTGGCCACGATGCGCCCCACGAACTTGAAGTAGCTGAGGTGGTTGGGGTTGCAGTGGGACGAGGGGTTGATGGTGTAGGTGACGCGGTCGCCCGGCGACGTGCGGAACAGCGCGTACATGGGGTTGAACATCTCCCGCGAGATGATCATGTACCACTCGCGCAGCAGCCCCCCGGCGTCCTGGCCCTCCTCGCCCTCAAACACGATGTATCTGAGGAGGGGGACACACGTGTCGGGGGGAGGTGGCATCGCGGCCCCCGCCACCCCCGCGCCGAGGGCCCCGGCGCTCGGGGCGGGCGCTCACAAGCGGTTCTTCATCTCCTCGGGCGACTTGCGGTGCAGCTCGCGGTACGAGTCCTCGAAGACGTGGTCGCGCCGCACGTGCACGGCCATGTCCTCCTTGCGCAGCCCCTCGTCCAGCCGCTCCAGCTCCTGGCGGAAGTACCTGGGGGCCGGGCCGGGGGCAGCGGTGACGCCGGGACCGCCCCGCCACGCGCCACGCGCCGTCCCCAACCCCGGCCCGGCCCCTACTTGCGCTTGACGTCGAAGTCCAGCACGCGGATGTAGTCGACGAGGACGGCGAAGGGGCCGTCGGCCAAGTGCGTGGTCGACTGCCGCAGGATCTGGTTCAGCACCGTGCGGTGGGTCTCTGTGACGGGGAGGGGACACGGCGGGTGGCATCGGGCACCGGCCTCGCAGCCCTGCGCCCCCCGCCCCGGCAGCCTCCCGGCCTCACCAGCGAAACGGAGGAACTTCTGCGTGTCCGGGGGGAGGCTGGCGGAGATGTGCATGGAGGAAGGCTCGCGCGAGAAGAAGGGGTCGAGCGAGGACGGCGTGGCGGGCGTGAGCGGCGCCGGGGACAGCGGCGGCGGCTCGTCCTTGATGTGCGCCAGCTGGCTCTCGCGCGTGTCCCGCACCGGCGGCTTGCTCTCCCGCTCCGTGGCGTGCACCAGGAAGAAGGCCTCCACGGCGGGCTGCAGCACTGCGGGGCCGCGGGTCAGCGCGGCGCCGGCGGCGCGTGCGCCCGTCCCCGTGCCGGCGCGGCGCTCACCTAGCACGGCGTGCTGGTCGTGCGACTCCTCCAGCTCCTTGAGGCACTCGCCCAGCATGTCCCAGAGCTCGTCCAGGCAGAGCTGCTCGCTGAGCAGCGGCAGCTCGGGCGCCCGCTCGTCCCGCTCGCCCGGCGCGGCGCCCTCGGAGCCTGCGGCGGGCAGGGGACGCGCTCAGCGCCGGGCCCCGCGTCGCGGCGGGAGCGCGTTTGGCCGGCGCCGCTCGCACTCACCGGCCGCGGGGGCGTCCGGCGGCGCTGGCGAGGGCTGGTCCACGTCCATGGGCGACTCGTCGCGGCGGGCGGCGCTGTCGGCCGGCCCGGCCTCGGCCTGCGGGCGCAGCGGGGGCCCCGTTAGGGGACAGCGGCCTCGGGGGGGTCCCTGCGACCCGGCTCTGGCTGGGGGGCAGATCCAGAGCCGTGCGGGGAAGAGGAGGAAGTGGGGAGGAAGATGGAGAGGGCCGGGATGGGCCGCGGGGAGGGACGGAGGATGAGGGGAAAGGGGGGAAAAAGCCCCGCTGAGCCACGAGGAAGAGGAGGAGGAAGGGGAAGCAGCCGAGGTGAAGATGAAGGGCACAGCAGGAGGGGAATGCAGGGAGGAAGAGCCACCCGTGCAAAGGGGAGGATGATGGGGGTGACGAGGAAGGCGGGACGCGGGCGGAGGAGGAGGAGGAGCGGGGAGGAAGGGCGGCCGTGCTAACCGTGTCTGCCTGCTGCTGCCTCCGGGCCCTCTGGCCCTCACGTACCATTTGTATGATGGCGTCGGCCTCGGCCTCCAGCTGCCGCACGGCGGCCTGGATGCTGCCAGCCGCCCCGAGGCCCCCGGCACCTGCGGGAGGCGGCGTCAGCGCCGGGGGGACACGCGGGGCGGCCTCGGTGGCCGCGGCGGCGGGAAGGGGGGGTCCTTACCCAGGCGCCCGGCCTGCTTGGCCTTCTTGTGCGCGCGGCGCGTGTCGTCGCGCAGCTGGATGATGACCTGCAGCACGCGCAGGAAGAAGCGCTGCGTCGACGTCTTGGACGTGAGCACCGACATGGAGGGCAGCTGCAGCTCGCGCCCGCCCAGCGCCCGCTTCTGCGACGCCACGATCACCACGCTCTCGGCCGTGTCGAACCTGCGGCGGCGGGGACGGCGTGAGCGGCGCGACGCCCGCGGGGACCGCGGCGGTGGTGGCGGCCGCCCCACTCACCGGCTCTGCATCTTGCCCTTGAGCTTGGCGCTGGGCGGCTGCTCCTCGGGCAGCCCCTCGGGCGACGGCGCCTCGCTCTGCGCCCGCCGCTGCTGCTCCAGGTTGTACTCGCGCAGCTCGGCCAGCAGCGTCCCTGCGGGACGGAGCGGCGGCTCGGCGGGGGCCCCGGCGCCCGGGCCGGCCCCGCGCGGCCGGCGCCGCCACTCACCGATCTGGCGGCAGAGCGTGGCGCCCAGCTGGCGGGCGCCGCTGAGCAGCAGGCGCAGGACGGTGTCGCGGGTGGCGGCGTCGCCGCGCGACAGCTGCAGCAGCACGTTGGCCGCGTCCTCCAGGCCCTCCTCCGAGCACGAGTGCGACGTGAGCACCTGCGGGGCCGGCGTGTGAGCGGGGGGGGACGCGGCCGGCGGGTCGGGGCCGGCGCCGCGGCGCTCACCTCCACGGAGAGCTGCAGCTGGCTCTCGGTGAGCCCCGTGGCCGCCATGCGCGGGTCGGGGCCGCCCGCCCCCTCGGCCGCCTTTGCCGGCGACTTGGCGCCCTTGGCCGGAGCTGCGGTGGGGCCGGGGGGGACAGGGGCGTCAGCGGCACCGTCGCCGCCGCCCGCCCGCCCGCCGGCCGCCCCCCGCTCACCGGCAGCCGGGGGGCTGGCGGCGGGGGCCGCGGCGGCCGGGGCGGCCTCGGCGGCCTTGCCGCCCTCGGGCAGCGCGATGGAGATGAGCGAGAGCAGGCGCAGCAGCTTCTCGGTGAGCAGGGCGCTGCGGCGGATCACGCCGTGCGACAGCATGTTCATGAGCTGCCCCAGCGGCGACGCCTCCAGGCCCAGCCCCAGCGCCTCGGCCTCGGGGCCGCCGCCGCCGGGGCCGGCCTTGGCCGAGCCCTTGCCCTTGCGGCTCACGTTCATGTTGTCCAGCTTCACCAGCAGGTCCCAAAAGTCGGTGGAGAGGCCGCCGGGGGGGCCGCCGCCGGGGGGGCCGCCGGCGCCGCCGGTCGTGGCGGTGGCGGCGGCGGCGGCCGGGGGGCCGCCGGGGCAGGGGCTGCCGCCGGTCTTGGTGCCGCCGCGGTCCCGCTCGCCCTCGCAGGCCGCCTCGCGGCCCCGCTGCTGCGTGAAGTGGCTGGGGAAGACCTGGGGGAGGAGAGAGCGGAAAAGAGGGGGTTGAGAGGAGGAGAGAGCGGAAAATGGGGGTTTGGGGGGAGAAAAGAGCGGAAAATGGGGGTTTGGGGGGAGAAGAGAGCGGAAAATGGGGGTTTGGGGGAGAAGAGAGCGGAAAAGGGAGGTTTGGGGGGAGAAGAGAGCGGAAAATGGGAGTTTGGGGAGAGAAGAGAGTGGAAAATGGGGTTTGAGAGGAGAAAAGAGTAGAAGACAGGGTTTTGGAGGAAAAGGAAGCAGAAAAGGGGATTTGGGGGGATAAGAGAGCAGAAAAGAGGGGTTTGAGAGGAGAAGAGAATGGAAAAGGGGGGTTTGAGAGGAGAAGAGAATGGAAAAGAGGGGTTTGAGAGAAGAGAGCAGAAAAAGGGGATTTGAGAGGAGAACAGAGTGGAAAAGGGCGGTTTGGGGGGAGAAAAGAGTAGAAAAGGTTTTTTTGGGGGAGAACAGAAGACAGGGTTTTGGGGGAAAAGGAAGCAGAAAAGGCAGGTTAGGGGGAGAAAAGAGCAGAAAAGGGGGGTTTGGGGAGAAGGGAGGAGAAAAGGGGAGTTTGAGGGGAGAAGAGAGCAGAAAAAGGGAGTTTGGGGGAAGAAAAGAGCAGAAAAGGGGAATTTGAGGGGAGAAAAGGACATCCAAGGGAATTTAGGGAGAGAAGGGAGCAGAACAGGGGAGTTGAGAGGAGAAGAGAGCAGAAAAAGGGAGTTTGGGGGAAGAAAAGAGCAGAAAAGGGGTGTTTGGGGGAGAAGGGAGCAGAAAAGGGGAATTTGGGGTAGAAGAGAGCAGTAAAACGAAATTCAAGAAGAAAAGAGAGCAGAAAAAGGAGTTTGGGGGCAGAAAGGAACATCCAAGGGCGCCGGGGGCTCCTGCGTCCCCCCGCGCTGCCGCTGCCGCTCACCTTGGCCAGCTGGATGAGCGTGTCGAGGACGTGGCGGCACACGACCGGGGCGGCCTGCGGGTGGATGTGCACGGCGGCGCCGGCGGCCGCCGCGTGCTTCTCCGTGTGCTTGCGGCCCGGCGCCCGCTGGATCTGGAAGATGTTGGTGCGGCAGCCGAGCGCCGCGTCCATGGACACCGAGAGCCACGAGAGCTGCCCGGAGCTGCGCGCCTCCACGCGCTGCAGCAGCTCCAGCCCGCGCGGCTCCGCGGCGGCGGCGGCGGGGCGGGCGCCCGCGCGCCGGGGCCGCTCGTCGGGCGGCGCGGGCGGCGCGGCGGCGGCGCGCGGCGCCTCCAGGCACAGCTCGCTCTCGCTGCTGCGCTGCAGGATGGACAGGAGGCTCCGCACCACCCAGCCGCGCGTGGGGCCGTGGTAGCACAGGTTGCGCAGCACGCGGTGCAGCCGGCTCGTGTTCAGCTTGGGCTCGTCCACGAAGAGCAGCACGAGGAGGCAGGACAGCGCCTCGTGGTCCAGCAGCAGCCGGCCCCGCAGGCGCAGCAGGCTGTCCACGCTGCCGCCCGACGGCCTGCGGGGACAGCGGCGGTGACGCGGCGGGGACGCGGTGACGCGGCGGCGACGCCGCCCGCCCCGGGGCCTCCCCGCGGCCGGTACCTGCTGTGGCTGCTGCCGCTGCCCATGTGGAAGGTGCCGCCGCGCTGCACGGCCAGGCGCGTGTACTGCACGCCGCGGTTCCCGCTCAGGCGGCTCGTGAAGGCTGCGGCGACAGGGGCGATCAGCGGGGCGGCCGCGGCGGGGACCGCGGGGACGCCGGGGGGGGGCCGAGGGCACCGGGGGAAAACCGAGGGCATCGGGGGGGACCGAGGGTGTCAGGGGGTACCAAGGGTGTCAGGGGGACACCAAGGGCGTCAGGGGGACATCGAGGGTGTGATGGGGCCATAACAGCACCACAAAGGACATGATGGGGCCATAGGAGCCGATACGGGACCATAGGGGCTGTGATGGGGCCGTGAGAACTGTGATGGGGCCGTGACGGGGCCACCAAAGCCGTGAGGGTCATGACGCGTCTGTGGGGGCCACAACGGGGACATGAGGGCCACGGCGGGGACATGAGGGCCACAGCGGGAACATGGGGGCCATGAGTGCCATGATGGGGCTGTGGGGGCCGTGGGGGCCATGACGGGGCCACGGGGGCAGCAATGGGGACATGAGAGCCATGATGGAGACATGAGAGCCATGATGGGGCCGTGGGAGTCATGATGAGGCCGTGGGGGCCATGACGAGGCCGTGGGGGCCATGATGGGAGCCTGGGGGCCATGATGGGGCCGTGGGGGCCATGACGGGGCCGTAGGGGCCACAATGGGGACATGAGAGCCATGACGGGGCCGTCGGAGTCATGATGAGGCCGCAGGAGCTATGACGGGGCCGTGGGGGCCATGACGAGGCCGTGGGGGCCATGATGGGACCATGGGGGCCATGATGGGACCATGGGGGCCATGACGAGGCCGTGGGGGCCATGATGGGACCATGGGGGCCATGAGGGGGTCGTAGGGGCCACACCGGGGCCGTGGGGGCACCGCGGCGCTCACCGGGGCTGCGCAGGATGGCCGACAGGGCCGAGGTGCTGGAGTGGCCGAAGAGGCGCTCGTGCATGAGCTGCCGCTGCCGGGCCTCCTGCTCGCGCCGCAGCGCCTGCGCCTCGGCCGCGATGTCGGGCGGCATGACGGCCAGCACGCTGTCCTCCATGTCCTCGAGCACCGAGCGCCGCAGCTCCGACGGCAGCGTCTGGATGAAGGTCACCGGGTCCATGGGCGCCTCGGCGCCCGCCGCCGCCGCCAGCTCCCGCCGCTGCTGCTCCGCGCGCTGCTGCGCCAGCACCTGCCCCCGCCAAAGGGGACGCGTCAGGGGACGGGGACACGGCCCGAGACAGCCCCTGCCGCACAGGCCCCGCCCCCAAGGGCAGTGGCCCCGCCCCCGAGGACAATGCCCCCGCCCCCAAGGGCAGTAGTCCCGCCCCAATGCACTAGCCCCTCCCCGAGTAGCCCCGCCTCCGAGTACAATAGCCCCGCCCCCAAGGGCAGTAGCCCCGCCTCCGAGGCAGACAAGGCCCTGAGCAGTAGCTCCACCCCCTTCCCAGGCCCCTCCCACCCCCAAGGAAGTAGCTCCACCCCTTACCCAGGTGCCACCACCTTCACTGGCCCCTCCCCAAGCCCCTCCCATAGACTCCACCCCAAAGAACTAGCCCCGCCTCCTCAAGCCCCATCCCTCTCCAAGCCCCTCCCACTACGGCTCTACTGTTCAAGGTAGCCCCGCCCCCTCAGCAAGCCCTATGCCTCCCCAAGACAGTAGCTCCGCCCCTGCCCTGGCCCTTACTCAGGCTCCGCCTCCAGGGCAGTCCCACGCCGACCTGTGCTGGCCCCACCCCCTGCCCAAGCCCCTCCCATTATGATTCCACTCCTTTAGAAATAGCCCCACCCCCTTCCCAAGCCCCTCCCATGATAACTCCACCCCCAGGGAAGCAGCCCCGCCCTCCAGGCAAGCCCCACCCCCTGCCCAAGCCCCTCCCACTGCAAGGCATGAGCTCCACCCCCTCCCTAGGCCCCGCCCCCTCCGGGGGCCACACCCACCTCCTCCTGGATGGCGGGGGGCAGGGCGGCCAGGAACTCGGGGCTGACCTCGGTGAGGCCGGGATTGGCCACCACCGGGGGGGCGGGGCTGGGCGTGGGCGGGGCCCGCGCCGGGGGGCGGATCCCCAGCTGGTTCTGCAGCACCTCCCGGCGGATGTCGTCAGGCAGCGCGGCCAGGAACGACGGGTCCACCCCCTCGGGGAGGCTGATCCCTGCGCGGGGACGGGGACGCGTCACATGGATGTGGCATCCACGGGGACGGGTCACACACGGCACCCACGGGGACCCGGCACCCACGGGGACGCGTCACACAGACACAGCGCCCATGGGGACACGGCACCCACAGGGACACGGCACCCACAAGGACACAGCACCCATGGGGACACGGCACCCACGGGGATGTGTCACACAGATGCGGCACCCACAGGGACGTGACCCTCGTGGGGATGCGGCACCCACAGGGATGTGTCACACAGAGGCGGCACCCACAGGGACATGTCACACGGATGTGTCACCCACAGGGAGATGGCACCCATGGCACCCACGGGGATGCATCACCCGGATGTGGCACCCACCCACGGGGACGTGTCCCTTGTGGGGATGTGGCACCCACAGGGATGTGTCACCCATGGGGATGTGTCACACACACAGATGCGGCACCCACAGCGACATGTCACATGGATGTGGCACCCACAGGGACATGTCACTCGTGGGGATGCGGCACCCACAGGGATGCATCACACGGATGTGGCACCCACAGGGACACGGCACCCACAGGGATGCGTCACCCGAATGTGGCACCCACAGGGATGTGTCACTCGTGGGGATGCGGCACCCACAGGGATGCGTCACAGGGACATGGCACGCACAGGGATGTGTCACACGGATG
Source organism: Tinamus guttatus (assembly GCF_059628265.1). NCBI lineage: Eukaryota > Metazoa > Chordata > Aves > Tinamiformes > Tinamidae > Tinamus > Tinamus guttatus. Next base: position 48,073 of record NW_028288658.1, on the reverse strand, counting down.
TGTCACACGGATGTGTCACCCACGGGGCCGTGTCACCCACGGGGCCGTGTCACTCGCAGGTCGATGGCGCCCGCGGGGCCGTGTCCCACGGAGGCGGCGCCCGCACTCACCGGCGAGCGGATCCTCCTCCTCGCTGCTCGTCGAGGGCAGCGGCTCCTCCAGGATCCCCCTCGAGTCGGCGCCGGAGATGGCGGCGGCCGAGTCGCGCGTGGACGAGCTCTCCGAGGACGAGGCGGGCGGCGAGCTGCGCCGCGGGGGACACGGGGACGTCAGGGTGACAGCGGGGGGACGCACAACGCGCCGTCCCCGCCGCGGGGCCCAGGCGTCCTGGGGGTGTGTGTTGGGCGGGGGGGGTCCTACCTGTCATCGGGCGGGCGGGCGGCGTCGGGGGCGGCCGGGGGGGTGGCCGGGGGGGGTCCCGGCGGCGCCGCGGCCCCGTCGGTGGCGCCGGCGGCCGGATCGTCCAGGCTGCCGGCGGCGCCGCTCGACGTGTCCATGGGGGAGCCCTCGAGCTGGCTGCTGCCGCCCGTGAGCGCGTCCGAGTCCTCCGCGCGCTCCGGGGACAGCGACGCTGCCGGGGCGGGGGGGGCACAAAGGGACCTGTCAGGGCCTGTCCCTTGTCCCCCCTCCCCGCCTCGCCCCCCCCATCCCCTGCACTCACTGACGGTGGGGGCCGGTGACAGCTCCATCTGGGTGGCCTCGGTGTCCCCGGGGGGCCGCCCGGGGCCGGCGTCCTCGGCGGGGGGGGGCGGCGGGGGCGGCGGGGGGGGCCCGGGGGCGGCAGGGGGCTCCGGCGCCGCCGCCTCCAGCAGCACCAGGGTGCGGTGGGGGCCGCCGGGGGGCGGCGGGGGGGGCGGCTCGCCCCCGGCCCCGGCGGCCTCTGCGGAGAGGCCGGAGCCGCCGGGATCAGCGCCGGGATCGGCCCTCCCCCACCCAGCCGGGGGGGCCCAGGTGTCCCCCACCCCCCCTCCCCACCCAAACGCCCCCCCAGCCGCCGCCAGGGACCCCGCGGGGGAAAGTAGTCGGCTGTATCGTTACCTCGGCGCTGGGGCTCCCATCCCGGCCCCCCAACAATACAACCGACTACCTCACCCCCGCGGCACCACCGCGCGCCGCGGCCGGCCCGGACCCTCGGAGCATGCGGAGCTCCCGCCCCCAACCGCGGGAAGGGCCCCGGCGTCCGGGCGTTCCAGGACCATACGGAGCTCCCTGCTCCCACCCCAACCGCGGGGAGGGCCCCGGCGTCCGGGTGTTCCAGGACCACCGTACGGAGCTCCCTGCTCCCACCCCAACCGCGGGAAGGGCCCCGGTGTCCGGGTGTTCCAGGACCACCGTACGGAGCTCCCTGCTCCCACCCCAACCGCGGGGAGGGCCCCGGCGTCCGGGTGTTCCAGGACCACCGTATGGAGCTCCCTGCTCCCAACCTGAACCGCGGGAAGGGCCCCGGCGTCCGGGCGTTCCAGGACCACCGTACGGAGCTCCCTGCTCCCACCCCAACCGCGGGAAGGGCCCCGGCATCCGGGTGTTCCAGGACCACCGTATGGAGCTCCCTGCTCCCGCTCCCAACCACGGGAAGGGCCCCGGCGTCCGGGCGGCGTGCGCCGCGCGAGGAAGACAGTAGACTGTATAGTTATCTCCGAGACGGGTGTGACCCTCCAACTATACAATCTACTACCTCAGCCCGCGGGGCGCCGGGTCGGGCTCCGTGCCGGGGGTGACACTGCCGGGGTCGGGGGACGCCCCGCGCGGGGACGGCGGGGGGGACACTCACCTGCGGCCACCTCGGTGCCATCGGCCTTGGGCACAGCGCCCTGCTGCACAGGGGAGAGCGTTGGCCCGGGGGGAGGGAGGGGGGTCCCGCGTGGCCCCCCCGTCCTCCTTTCTTTGTCCCCACCTGGGCACCGCTGTCCTGTCCCTCCTTGTCGTCGGGGCCCCGCTCGGCCCCCTTGGCCTCCTCCTCGGCCGCCTGGCGCCGCCGCTTCTCGCGCCGCTCGTCCAGCTCCTCGTCGCGCAGGGCCTCGAGCCGCGCCAGGATGGGCACCTTGACCACTGCGGGGTGGGGACACCGAGGGGACATGGAGGGGACACGCAAGGGATGGGCACCTTGACCACTGCGGGGTGGGGACACCGAGGGGACATGGAGGGGACACCCAAGGGATGGGCACCTTGACCACTGCGGGGCAGGGACGTGAGGGGACATGGAGGGGACACCCAGGAGACGTGAGGGGACACCCAGGAGAGATGGAGGGCACACCCAAGGGATGGGCGCCTTGACCACTGCGGGGTGGGGACACCGAGGGGACATGGAGGGGACACCCAAGGGACACGGAGGGGACATCCAGGGGATGGGCACCTTGACCACTGCGGGGCGGGGACAGTGAGGGGACGTGGAGGGGACACCGAGGGGACATGGAGGGGACATCCAGGAGACATGGAGGGGACACTCAAGGGACATGGAGAGGACACCCAAGGGATGGGAACCTTGACCACTGCGGGGTGGGGACACCGAGGGGACATGGAGGGGACACCGAGGGGACATGGAGGGGGGACCCAAGGGATGGGCACCTTGACCGCTATGGGGCCAGGGACGTGAGGGGACACCGAGGGGACACCCAAGAGACATGGAGGGGACACCCAAGAGACAGGCACCTTTACCACTGCAGGGACATGGAGCAGACACCCAAGGGATGGGTGCCTTGACCACTGCGGGGCGGGGACACCAAGGGGACATGGAAGGGACACCCAAGGGACATGGAGGGGTCACACCTGAGGTGTGTGTGCTGGGGGGCACATGAGTGACACAGGGCCACCGCAGGGCCACGGGAGTCGCCCAAGACACACGATGACCGTGACAGGACCACAACCAATGACCCGGGGGACGTCACCCAAGGGCGACGACGCGCAGGGACCCCCGAGGGCGGCAGCCACCCCGAGAGGCTCCCGCGGGGCGCTCACCCGCCACGCAGTCGTGCATGCTCTCGGCGTCCAGCACCTTGCACTCCTCCGTCCAGCGCGTCAGCGCCGTGGGGATGCTCGAGAGGGTCCCTGCGGCGGCGGCGGCGCGGGGTGAGCGCGGGGTGAGCGCGCCGTGGCCCCGCCGCCCCCGTGCCCGTCCCCACTCGCCTGCCTGGCTGCCGCCGGCGCCCTGCTCGTGGAAGAAGTCGTCGAGCAGCTCGTCGTCGGAGCGCGCGATGATGTGCACGTCGTCGTTGCCCACCAGCAGCCGGGCCCGGCCGCGGCTCTGCAGCGGGAGGCTGCTGCTCAGCTGCAGGATGTCGGCGGCCGCGGAGGGGCCCAGCAGCCTGCGGGAGGGCCCGGCGTCACGGAGCGCCGCGGGGCGCGCGGGGACGGGGCGGCCGCGGGCTCCTTGGGGGGCAGCGCGGACGCCAAGGGGCACCGAGGAGTCGAGCACGGGATAAAGGGGACACACGGGGAGTGGGGACACCCGGGGAGGACACGAGGGACGTTGGGGACGCACTGCAGGGCATGAGGGACTTGCCATCGGGATGAGGGAGGGGATGGGGAGGGTGACGAAGCACTGGAGGGGAGGAGGAAGATGGGAGAGTCATCATGGGGCCAAGGAGGGATGTGGGGAACTCATGGGACACTGAGGAGTGCCAGGGACTCCCCGTGGGGACAAGGGGAACATTGGAGACCCTGAGGAGCACCAGGGACTCCCCATGGGGACGAGGGGCTCCAGGGAGTCCCCATGGGGATGAGGGGACCCCAAGGAGCACCAAGGACTCCCTGTAGGGACAAGGGAAACACTGGGGACCCCGAGGGGCTCCAGGGACTCCCCGTGGGGATGAGGGGCTCCAGGGACTCCCCCGTGGGGACAACGGGAACATTGGGGACCCCAAGGGGCTCCAGGGACTCCCCGTGGGGACAAGGGGAACGTTGGGGACCCCAAGGGGCTCCAGGGACTCCCCGTGGGGATGAGGGGAACACTGGGGACCCCAAGGGGCTCCAGGGACTCCCCGTGGGGACGAGGGGAACACTGGGGACCCTGAGGAGCACCAGGGACTCCCTGTGGGGAGAAGGGGCTCCAGGGACTCGCTGTGGGGACAAGGGGAACATTGGGGACCCCAAGGGGCTCCAGGGACTCCCCATGGGGACAAGGGGAACACTGGGGACCCCGAGGGGCTCCAGGGACTCCCCACGGGGATGAGGGGAACACTGGGGACCCCAAGGGGCTCCAGGGACTCCCCGCGGGGGCCTCACCGCTGCAGGATGAGCGGCGGGTTGGGCTGCCGCGCGCCGGGGTAGTGCACGTGGATGGTGTGGCCGGCGTTGGCCGTGAGCTGGCGCAGCGTGCGCTGGCTGCGGCCGATGCCCTGCGCCAGGCGGGCGCCCGCGGCACCCGCGCCCAGCGCCAGCGCGCCGTGGTCCGCGTGCCGCACGAGCAGCGGGTGGCTGGCCGGGATGTTGCCGGGCGAGGGCGGGATGTCGGCTGCGGGGAAGGGACGCGCGAGGCGTTGGGGACGCCGGCGGCGGCGGCGGCCCCCGCGTCCTCGTCCCCAGGGTCCCCGGGGCACCGTACTGGGGCTGGAGAACATGTTGTCGAACTCGATGATGAGGTCGTCGTCGCGGTCGAAGCGCTCGAAGCGCACGAGGGGCGACGCGTTCACGTCCGGGTAGTCCTCGTCCAGCTCCATCTCCGAGCCGTCGTCGTCGTCCTCCTCCTCCTCACCTTCCTCACCCTCCTCATCGTCCTGCGGCGGCGGCCGTGGGTCAGGGTCGGCCGTGCGTCCCGGCGCGGGGCGCGTTTCCCCTCGCTGCGCTGGCCTCACCTGGTCGTCCTCGTCCTCCTCCTCCTCTTCCTCCTCCTCGTCCTGGCTGTCGTCCTCGTCCTCGTTGCTGCCGCTGCTGTCCTCCTCCTGCGTGTGCTCCTCCTCGTCCTCGGGGTCCAGGATGTTCATGGAGTCTGGATCGGGGGGTGTTGACAGAGCTGGCACGGTGGCACGAGGCGGGGGGGACAGTCCCCTGCCCCCCGCCCCGGCGCTGTCCCCCGTCACCTTCGCGGTTGGCCTGCAGCGTGGAGGCCTGGCTCAGGTTGGAGGGCGCCTCGTCCATGAGCACGTCCTCCTGCGACTCGTCCTCGCCCGAGCGGCTCACTGCGGCGCGGGGCAGGAGGGGACGGCAGGTGAGGGGGGTCCGGGCGCGCGGGGGGCCCCGGCGCGCGGGGCCGGGGGGGCTCTCACCGATGATGGTGCTGTTCCCGGCGGCCCCGTCCCGCTCCAGCAGCTCGTCGATGAGATCCTCCAGCTCGTTCTCCACCTGCCGGGGGGGACCAGGGGGTGCTGCGCTTGGGGGGGACCGGGGGCGCCGGGGGGGTGACGGCGGGGGGCCCACCTGCATCTCCTGGGTGCTGAGGCCCTCGGGCTGCCCCGCCAGCACCACCGTGTCGGCCTCGGCCTCGCCGTCCATGTCGCCGTCGGCCGCCTCCGCCTGCGCCGCCTCCGCGTCCTCCTCGGGAGGCTCCGGGTCGCCGGGGTCCCCTGGGAAGGAGGCGGCAACGTCGCGGAGGGAACACGGGAAGGCGCCAGGGCGGAAATGGGGGACGGGGACGCGGGTACCTCCGTCGGGGGGGGCGGCGCCGGCCTCGCGGGGGCCCCCGGCCCCCTCGCCCTTGCTCTTGCTGGACGAGCCCTTGGTGCCGAAGAGGCCGCTGGGCTGGTTCACGATGCGCGACAGCGTCTCCAGGGGCTTCAGCGCCGCGTTCACCGTGTTGGCCATGTTGGGGCTGCGCGGGGCGGCAGGAGGGACGACGGGGACGGCGCGGGCTGGGACCCCGGCGCCCGGGCACCCCGCCGGCCTCGCGCCTCCCCGCCGGGCCTCACCTGGAGAGGTCGAGGCTGTGGGGCACCCGCGCCAGGTCGTTCACCAGCCCCTTCTTGAGGAACAGGCGGATGATGTTGTTCATGCCGTTGTGCTGCGTCTTGGCGGCGCTGCTGTAGAAGCTCGACGTGGACGGGCACGACTCCATGATGGTGCTGATGATGCACATGACGGCCTGCAGCCTGCGGCGAGGGCGGCGGGGACGGCGTCACCGGGGGACGAGGGGACGGTGCCGGCCGCCCCCCGGACGCCGCCGCTCACCTCGCGTGCTTCTCGGTGCTCTCGGCCATGGCCAGGGCCCGGCCCAGCGCCGCCTTCACCTCGTTGACCAGGGCCACCTGGGCGTCCGTGCCGCTGCCCGCCGCAGCCAGGCTGGCCAGGAAGAGCCGGGCCAGCGCCGGCGTGTCCTTGTCCTCGGCGTTCTGCGTGTGCGGCAGCAGGTGGTCCAGCACGAAGGCCAGCACGCTGCAGTCCTGCGGGAGCAGAGCGGGGCCACCGTGGTGCCGAGGGGTGACGCCGCCGCCGCCGCGGCCACCGGCAGCGCCCCCGGCCTCACCTCCTTGATGAGCTCCGACTGGCCCACGGTGTAGCTGTAGTTGGCGATGAGGGCGGCGATGCCCACGTAGGAGCGCACGAGCTCGGCCAGCAGCCGCAGGATGGTGGACGTGGGCATGAGCGGCTTGGAGCCCTTGGCCCGCTGCCGCTCCTCCGCCGCCCGCTCGCCCTCCTTGTCCTTGCGGCCCTCGCGACCCTCCTCGGGGCTGGCGGCTGCGGGCGGCACCGGGGGGTCAGGGCGGCGGGGCCCGAGCACGGGGGACAGGAACGTGCAGGCCGGGAACGCAGGGCAGGGGACGTGGGGGACAGCGGGAGGGTTGGAGGCAGCCTGGGGACACGGGGACGCAGAACGGGGACATGGGACACGCGAGAGGACTGGGCAGGGGGATGGGGCACCGAGGGGCGGGATGCAGGAGGGGATGCAAGGACACAGCATGGGGTGCAGGAGGACGGAACGCGCAAACGTCGGGGTGCCAAGAAGCAGCTCTGGGACTCGAGGACACGGGGAAGACCCCGGGGCCGTCCCAGGGAGCTACCTTCCCCCTGGGGGGTCCCGGTCGGCGGCGTCTCCGCGGCAGCTCCGTCCGCGGCGAAGACCTGGGCCTGGGGGAGACGGCGGGTCGGGGGCGGCGCCGGGGGGGCCCCGAGGGCCGCCCCCCCCGCCCCAAAGCCTCCCCACTGACGTTGAGGGCGAAGCCGGCGGGGGCCTCGAAGTCGCCGGGCTGGCGCGTGAGGCTGCGGTACTGCTGGTACATGTCGTCGCCGATGTCCGAGAGCAGCTGGCTCACCTCGCTGGGCGCCGCCGCCTTCGCCTCCGCCTTGTCCCCTGCGCCGCGAGGGGGGACACGCGCGTCAAGGGACGCACGGGGCTCCGCGGGCGTCCCCCCGGCGCCGGCAGGGTCCCCTACCCTCCTCGGGCGCGTGGTAGGCCGCCAGCGCATTGAGCATGTCGTAGATGACGTCCTTGATGGGCTCGGGGATGACGGGCAGCGCCGCCGCCTTCACCGGCGTCGTCTTCACCAGCTGCACCGCGTTGGGGCCCTTGATGCGCAGGTTCTCAAACTCGTCGTCCGAGGCTGCCACCGGGACGGACACGTTAGCGCTGCCGCCGCCGTCGCCACCGTGCGTGTCCCCGCCGCGGGCGCGGGGCCGGCGCTCACCGGTGCCGGAGCCGCGGGGCGCGGGCAGCGCGATGCGGATGCAGGCGGCCGCCACCTCGGCGAAGACCTGGGGGCTGCGGCAGGCGGCGGGGCCCAGCACGCGCAGGATGTAGTTGATCTCGCGGGAGCCCAGGCTGCCCGACACCACCCCGGACGTGGTGCTGCCCGCGCCGCTCGTGGCCGCCGAGCGCACGACCTGCGCGGAGCCCCCGACGTCAGCGGGCGCCGGGATCGTCCCCCGCGAGGACCCCGGCCCTGCTCCCGGTGCCCCCATCCCTCCACCCGCGTCCCGCCTCGGCCCAGCATCCCCAGTGCCTCCTTTTCCTGGTATCCCAGGGCCCCCCACATCCCTGTCCTGCTCCCCAGATCCTCGTTCCCACCCCAGTGCCCCCCACCCATCCCCTTGTCCCCAGGCCACCCAGCACCCAATCTGTGTCCCCATTTACCCCTTATCCCACTCTGCCCAGCTCCCTCTTCCCCCCAATCCCAGAGCTTCCAGCACCCCTGGTTCCCAAACCCCCCATCCCGGTGCCCGCAGCTGCCCGGCCTCCCCTCCCGGTGCCTCCCTAACCCCCCGGTTCCCAAACCCCCCATCCCGGTGCCCGCAGCGGCCCGGCCTCCCCTCCCGGTGCCTCCCTAACCCCCCGGCTCCCAAACCCCCCATCCCGGTGCCCGCAGCTGCCCGGCCTCCCCTCCCGGTGCCTCCCAACCCCCCCGACTCCCACATCCCCGTCCCGGGCGGGCACCTTCTCCATGGTGTGCCGCAGGGTGCAGGGGTCCTCGATGATGTGCCGGAAGAGCAGGGTGACGAGCGGCGTGAAGCCGGTGAAGCCGGAGCTCTGCGTGAGGCCGAGGATGGTGCGGGTGCTGCGCAGCTCGGCGAAGAGCAGCGCGTGCTTGTGGTGGCGCGTGAGGCGCAGGCAGAGGCGCAGCGTGGCGTGCAGCGTGTCGGGGTCCACCGGCACCCCCAGCATGCTCACGCAGGCGCGCAGCACGGCCGGCACGGCCTCCTCGGCCAGCCCGCGCACCGGCGCCTCCGCCGCCTCCTCCGCCGCCTCCTCGCCGCCCGCCGCCTCCTCCGACGGCTCTGCGGGGACAACGTGGGCACCGGGCGGCCCCGGGCGGGCAGGGGGTGCCGCCGTCGCCGCGGGCCATTCGGTACCTGCCGCCGCGGCCCCGTCGGTACCTGCCGTCGCGGCGGCGCCGCTCTCCTCCTTGGCGCGGCCCTCGGGCTCGCGGCCCTCGTCCGGCGCCCGCTCGGCCTCTCCGCCGCCCTCCTTGGTGCCTTTGGCGGCGCGGGGCACCCGCAGCAGCGTCAGCATCACGGGCCGCCGGTTGCCGGTCTCCTCGTTGACCTGCGGGACGAGAGCGACGGCGCTGGGCGAGGGCCGGGGTTGGGGGGACGCGCGCGGCGGCGCGGGGCGGCCCCCCGTACCTGCACCATGGTGGTGAACTGCACGGTGTAGCGGCGGCGCCCGGCCGTGAAGCGCACGCTGCTCTCGCCCGCGCGCCACGCCGCGTCGATGGTGCTGTTGTTGCTCGCGCTGTAGCTGCACCAGCGCCCCGAGCGGTCATCGAACCACCGCCAGTTGTTCCCGTTGGCCTGGAGGTACTGACAGGGACAGGCAGAGAGGGTCAGCCCCACCACGGGGTGGCCCCCGCCACGGCCACCCCCGCGCCCCCCAACCACCCACCTTGTTCATCTGCGCCCGGCGCTTGGACGACACGGCCGTTTTCTCGTAGAAGTCGATGAGCAGCAACACGGGGGTGATCCACCTGGGGACAGGGCAGTGACGGGGGTCAGCGGGTGCCGGGGGGGCGGCACACGCGTCCCCCCCACCTCCTTACTTGGGCGTCTGCACCTCCTTGTGCTCCTTGGCGGCCTGCAGACAGGGCTGCACCACCTCGAGCAGCTTGATGAGCACGTCCAGGACGCAGCTGGACTCCACGACGCGGGCGCACGGCAGCTTCAGCTCCTGCGCGGGTCAGGGGGCTGCGGTGAGCGGTGCCGCGGTGCCCGCGCGCCAGGGCCCGTCCTCCCTCGAGGAGGAGGAGGAGGAAGAGGAGGCCGCCGGGCTCACCTCGAAGAGCAGCGTGAGCAGCAGGATGCGGGTGGCCAGGTTGGAGGCCTGGGGCAGGGTGGCCATTTGGCTGATCCACTCGGAGACCGTCTTGGTGTCGCTGGTGGTGAGCGGCAGCGCCGCCTTGATGAGCACGTCGGCCGCCTCCCACACCTGGGCCGAGAGGGGCGGGCGTGAGGGCCGCCCGGACGCCGGGGCCCCGAGGTCCCCGCCGCCGTCCCCCCGGCCTCACCTGCTTGACCACCTGCTTGAGGATGGAGTCGCGGTAGGCGGCCCCGTTGCGCTTGACGGCCGTCATGATGAGGTCGCACACGCGGTACACGGTGTCGGGCAGCTCGTCCAGCAGCTGGGAGCAGCCGGGCAGCATGGAGTCCGTGAAGGCCAGGAGCTCGGCGGGCTCCAGCGGCTCCGCGCCCTCGAACTTCTCCAGGCACTTGGCCTCCTCCTCCTCCTGCCGCTCGCGCGCGCGCCGCTCCTCCTCCTCCTTGCGACACGCCGCCTCCTGCGCGGGGGACGCGGCGGCCGTCACGGGGGGGACAGGGTGACGGTGGCATAAAAGAACAGGGTGGTGACGGTGACACAAGAGAACAGAGTGGTGACAATGGAGAACAGGGTACTGATACTGCTGGACAAGGTGACAACGTGAGAGACGCGATGGAAGCAGTCGGGGACACGGGGACCATGACAGAGGACACTGCAGAACAGCGGGGGCTGTGGTGGCACAGGACGCGGTGCCCGTCACGGGGGGGACAGGGTGACGGTGGCAGAGAAGAACAGGGTGGTGACAGCGACACAGGAAAACGGGGTGGTGACAATGAGGAACGGGGCAGTGATAGTGCTAGACAGAGTGACAACGGTAACAGCCGCAATAGAAGCAGTTGGGGACATGGGGGCTGTGGCAAAGGACACTGCAGGAGCAGCGGGGACCGCGGTGACATGGGACGCGGTGACCGGGGACACAAGGGCCTCGTCCCAGGCCCAGCGGAGGCTCCAGGCCCCGCCGGGCCCTCCCGCTCCCCTGGCTCTTGCCCGTGCGTCACCTCGGGGGACTCGGCGCGCTGCTCCATGGGGATGTCCTGGCCCAGCGACATGGCGATGGCCCTCATCATCTGGTCCTCCTCCGACATGCTCAGGTCCTGGCGAGGACGCCGATGAGGAGGAAGGCCCCGCGCCGGCCTCGGCGCCCGCGCCGCGGCGCCGCCGCTTACCCGGACGACGCCGCCCATGAGCGGCGGCGGGTGCGTGAGCAGGTACTCGGTGGCCTGCTCCATGGTGTTGGTGTTGAGCAGGGCCTCCATGGCGTGCTCCCGCGTGAAGCCCATGTCCATGAGCTGCGGAGCAGACGATGGAGGCGTCAGCGGCCGCCGGCGTCGCCACCGCGGCCCCCGTGGCCCCCCGCGCCGCCCCCACCTGCTGCAGCTGCTGCTGGTTGACCTGGGGCTCGCGGCGGGGGCCGCCGCCGCCGCCGCCGTCGTCGGGGGCGCCGGGCTCCTCGTCGGCGCGCGGCCCCTCGCGCTCGCGGCCCAGGCGCTCGCGGATGAGGGGCTCCCCGCGCAGGATGTGGCACAGGATGGCCAGCATGGACTCGGCCATGCGGCCCCCGTACACCTTGAGCGGCCGCCGGTTCCACAGCTGCTTGATGCACGTGAAGGCGGCCTGCGGGCGGGGGCGGCCGTGAGGGCCCCCCGTGTCCCCCCGCGTCCCCCGCGCTGCCACAACCCCCTTCCTGCCCTCACCCAGCCCCACGGTGCCCCAAGTCCCTTCCTGTCTGCCCCCACCTGCCGCTGTCCCTTCCACGTCCCCTCGCACCTCCACATCGTCCCAGCGTCCCCAGGGTCCCCTCAGGCTCCCCTCCCGCCTCCACATCACCCCAGCGTCCCCACGGTCCCCTCCGCATCGCCCCAGTGTCCCCACCATCCCCTCCGCGTCCCCCCGTGCCTTCGCATAGCCCCAGCGTCCCCAAGGTCCCCTCGCACCTTCGCATCTCCCCAGCACCCCCAGGGTCTCTCCTACGTCCCCTCACACCTCTGGATCGCCCCAGCGTCCCCTCCATGTCCCTTTGCGCCTCTGCATCGCCCCAGTGTCCCCGCAGTCCCCTCTGCGTCCTCTCCCACCTCCCCATTGCCCCAGCATCCCCAGGGTCCCCTCTGCGTCCCCTCTGCATCACCCCAGGGTCCCCAGGGTCTCCTCCGCGCCCCCTCACGCCTCCCCATTGTCCCAGTGTCCCCAGGGTCCCCTCTGCGTCCCCTCGTGCCTCCCCACCACCCCAATGTCCCCAAGGTCCCCTCCACATCCCCTCACACCTCCGCATCGCCCCAGTGTCCCCACTGTGTCTTCTCATGCCTTCCCATTGCCCCAGTGTCCCCAGAGTCCCCTCTGCGTCCCCTCACGCCTCCACATCGCCCCAGCGTCCCCAGGGTCCCCCGCGCGTCCCCCGCGGCCGCGGGCACCTTCTGGGTGACGACGAGGAAGCGCAGGGCGCTGAAGTGGGGCTGCCCGGGCGCGGGCGCCTTGGCGGGCAGCGCGTGGGGCGACTCCAGCACCGTGCTGGGATTCACCATCTTCTCCACCAGCATGAGCCACGCGTCCAGGAACTCGCCGGTGCCGTCGGGCAGCTCGGGGTGCTCCAGCCCCTCGGCCACCGGCACCTTCCCGCCCATGGACAGCGCCCAGTTGAAGGTCCTGGAAAAAAGCGGGGGAGAAAACGGTGTGGGGGGAGATTCGGGGTCCAGAAAGCCCCTCGCTTTCGTGTGTGGCCTTGGGTTTGGCAGGGGCTCCATCCTAGGAATAACAGGGGGTTCCTGGGTGCCTTGGGGGAGCCCTGGGACCCCCTGGGGAAGCGGGGAGAGCCCCGCGGGGTCTCGGGGGGTCCTGGGACCCCCTGGGGAAGGAGGAGAGCCCCACGGGGTCCAGGGGAATCAGGGGAGCCCCGGGACCCCCTGGGGGAGCGGGGAGTGCCCTGTGGGGTCCTGGGACCTCCTGGGGGAGTGGGGAGAGCCCCGCGGGGTCCCTGGGGGTCCCGGGGGGTCCCGGGGCTCACTCGAAGAGCGCGTTGTGGCCGCCGGAGCACAGGAACTTCTGCAGCATGAGGTGATAGGGGAACTTGCGCTCGTCAAACAGCATCGGCGACGTGAAGCCCACGGAGCAGATGAAGAACGTCAGGCTGCAAGGGGGGGGGGACGGAGCGGCAGCCCCGCCCTGGTGTCAGGCCCCGCCCCTCGGACCCCGCCTCTTCAGGAGGCCCCGCCCCTGGCCCTGCCCTCAGGCCCCCATGCAGACTCAGAATACTAAGCCCCTCCCAAAAATTCCTTGGCCCCGCCCCCAGCCCAAAACCCCCATGGGCCCACCCCCTTAGCCTCACGCTGAGCCACTTGGCCCCACCCCCAGAACCTTTGGCCCCACCTCCAGGCCCCACCCCCAGCTACCCCAGCTTCACTCTGAGCCCTTGGCCCCGCCCCAGGCCCCACCCCCAAAGGCCTTGGCCCCGCCCCAGACACCCTAGCCCCACCCTTAAAGACCTTGGCCCTGCCCCAGGCACCCTGGCCCAACCCTTTAAGGCCCTGGCTCCACCCCCACACCCTAGGCACCACCCTCAAAGGCCTTGGCCCCGCCCAGGCACCATAGCTCCGCCCCTGCACCCTTGGCCACGCCCTTGGCCCCGCCTCCAGGACCATGGCCCCATCCTTTAAGGCCTTGGCCCCGCCCCAGGCACCCTGACCCAATCCTTTAAGGCCCTGGCTCCGCCCCCACACCCTAGGCCCCACCCTCAAAAGCCTTGGCCCCGCCCCAGGCACCATAGCTCCGCCCCCCCGCCCTTGGCCCCGCCCCCGCGCTGACCGGAAGCGGGGTGTGGGGGTGTAGGGGGGCGGCTGCCAGCTGAGCCCCTTGGTGAGCAGCTTGGTGAGCGCCGAGGCGGTGGCGCGGGCGGCCGGCGTGGGCGCGGGGGCGGCGCTGGCCGCGTGGTGGCTGCGCCGCTGCCGCACCGGGGAGCCCACGCAGAGCTTGACGAGCAGCCCGAAGAGCTCGGCCAGCGCGCGGCCCAGGCGCGAGGAGGCTGCGGGGGAGACGGGGGCAGCGGGTGCATCCCGCGGCGCTGCCCGAGCTCCGCGCGCCGCCGCGACGGCGCCCGCGGCCCCGGCGCTCACCCGAGAGCAGCGGCTTGATCTGCTTGATGCGGGCGGCCATGGCCGGGGTGATCTTGGCCTTGCCCTTGGCGTCGGCGGCGCTCGGCTCATCCGTCTCCATGGGGGCCAGCGCGTCGCTGTCCAGCCCCATCCCCTCCAGCAGCCCCTGCGCGGGGGGCTCGGCCGCGGCCCCCCCGGCAGCCGCCGCCTCCGTGTCGCCCTCTGCGCGGCGGCCGTCAGTGCGGGGGGACCCCCCACTCATGGGGTCCCCCCCAGCAAATCGCGCCCCCCAACCCAACGTACCCGCTCTCCGGCCGCCCTGCACCGGGCTGGGCGCCGCCTTCTCCTCCTTGGGCACCAGCTTCTGCATGTCGGCCTGCCCGAACTCGCAGCCTGGGGGGAGGCTGCCGTGGGGCAGGGGGGTCAGTGGGGCGCCCCACGGGCGGGCAGAGCCCCCCCGGCCCGGCGCGGTACCTGTTCGGGGTGCAGAGCGAGAGCAGCACGGTGCTCTCCCACACCAGCGAGCAGTAGAGCTGGCTGAGCTTCCCCAGCACGCTGAGCCCCAGCTGCGAGCCCCACTGGTTCACCGAGATGGCGCGGATCTCGCTCTGCGGGGACGCGGCGCCGTCAGGCCCCGGGTCCCCGGCGTCCCCCTCCGCGCGCCGCCCCGTGCCACCGACCTGGCCCACGCGGCACGTGTGCACGAACATCATGATGTAGGCGTGCGCGGCGGTGAGCGCGTGCAGCAGCGGCGTGGCCTGCGCCGACAGCGTCGCGTCGGCCACGCTGCCCGCGGCCGCCAGCTCGCGCAGCAGCACCGAGCCCCCCGGCGCCTCGATGGGCCGGTGCAGCGGCTCCAGCGCCGACAGCACCGCGTCCAGCTGCAGCAGCCCCTCCTGCAGCACCTTGGGCTCGTGCGACAGCGTCTGCGCGGCGGGGAGGGCGCTCAGCACCGGCGGAGACGGGGGGGGTGTCCCCTTCGCCCCCCCAGCCCCAGCCTCCTACCAGGATGGATTTGCAGACCCCGGCCACGGCCTGGCACGCGGCCGACGTGGGGAAGTCCACGGGCAGGTTGGGCAGCCCCAGGATGGTGACGAGGGGCCGCAGCCCCCGCTGCGCCACGAACTCCTGGCAATGGTCGTCCGTCGTGTTGTTGCTCAGGATGGACTCCACGAACTTCATCTTCGGGGGGTGGGAGACAGCAAAAAGGATCAGAAGGCGACGGGGCCCCCTCCCCGCGCGCCCCCGGCCCGGCCGCGGCGCCCCGCTCACCACGTTGAGGATATAGTCCATGAGCGGGATGGGGATGCGCTCCTCCGTGCCCACCACCCTGCGAGGAACACGGGTGCTGAGGGGCGGCGGGGGGCCCGCGCCGTCCCCCCCGCCGCGGGGCCGCACTCACTGCTGGCTGGGCTCGGCCTCGCTCTGCTGCGTGGCGCTGAAGCTCTGCATGGCCTGCACCTCCTCCTCCTCCTCGTCCTCGCTGGAGGCCTCCTCGGCGGCGTGGGGCGAGCGGGGCGGCGGGGCGGCCGCGGTGCCGTCCGCCTTCTGCATCGAGGGCTTCTGGCAGATGTACTTGGGGTCCCGGCCCAGGCTGCAGATCTCCTCCAGCAGCTGCGGGCGCATAGGGGGGTGACGGGGCGCCCGGGGGCGACGGGGCGCCCGGGGGTGACGGGGCGCTCGGGGCCGCCCCGCGGCGCCCACCTTGATGATGGCCGTGGTGGCGTCCGTCTTGAGCGTGGGCTGGTGCCGCATGAGCTCGTCCACGGCGCTGCCCAGGTTGGAGGCGGTGTCCCCTGCGGAGCGGGAGGAGGGCTCGGACGCCGGGGCCCCTCCACGCGGGGCGGCGCGGGGCCGGGGGCGCGCGCGGGGCTCACCCAGGGGGTCGGAGCTGCGGCGGCGGCGCATGGCGGGGAGGTAGTCGGGCGAGAGCAGCACCTTGAAGAGGCGCTCGAAGGGCTGGCACTGCACGAAGGACTGCAGCCCGCGCGCGTTGAGGCACAGCGCGCTGAACACGTTGGGCAGCGAGCCCAGCACCTCCCGCGTGGCCGGCACCTGCGGGGGCGGCGGTGAGGACCCCGCGCGCCACGCGGCACCCGGCCGCCCGCGGCGCCGGCCCACTCACGTCCTTGATGAGCAGCGCGTGCAGCATGACGTCGGTGAGGCCGTTGTCCTGCAGGGAGGAGAGCAGCGAGGGCTCCTGGAACACGAACACCGTCACCACCTCCGTCGCTGCAGCGGGACGAGACAGGGGGGAATGAGCAGGGGGGCGGGGGCAGCGCGCGGCCCCCATCGCCGCCGGCCCCGCCGCGCGCCGCCGCGCTCACCCAGCAGGAAGAGCGAGGGCCCGTAGTACTCAGCGTTGCTGATGATGTGCTTGAGCGAGGTGGGCAGCGAGCCGTCCATGACTGCGGGGGACGGCGGGCGGCAGCGTCACCTCCTGCCCCGGCGCTGCCCCCCGCCCCGCGCCGCCCCCCGCGCCCCCGCACCGTGCCGGATGCCGTCGGAGAAGGCCGGGTCCTGGATGGCTTTTTTCAGGAAGTTGAGCATGGATTTGAGCAGGGCGGCGCGCTGCGGGATGCACTGCACTCCTGCGGGGCACAGCGGCCCGTGAGCGGCGCGCGGGGGGCGGCGGGCACCGGCACCCGGCGCTGGCACCTACCGCTGCGCGGCGGGGGGCTGCCTGCGGCCACGGCGCTGGTGCTGGGCACGGCGGCCCCCGGCGCCCGCGGCTCCGGCGGCGCCTCCGGCCGCGGCTCGGAGCCGGACGGGCCGGGACTGCCCTCCATGGCCACGTCCGTCACTGCGGGGTGGGGACAACGGGGACAACGGGTCAGCGCGGGGCGCCCGAGCGGGGCCGAAGCCCCCCCGGTCCGTTCGCTCACCCTCCATGTCGGTCTCCATGTCCTCCCCCTCAGGCAGCGCGGCCGCGGCGGCCGCCGGGCGCTGCACCTTGGGCTTGATGACGAAGGGGCACTCGCGGCGACACAGATCCACCTCGTGCTGCGGGAAGGGACCGTGAGCGCCCGCGCGGCGGGACGGGACGGGGGCCGGGGGGCACGGGGGGGCCCACCTCGAGGCGGTAGATGAAGATGGAGAGGCCGCTGTGCGACTGGAAGGCGGCCATGTCCAGGTTGGTAATGAGGTCCACGACGCGCACGGCCCGCGTCACGAACGTGATCTGGTCCTGCTCGTCCCCCAGGAACTTGATCACCTGTGGAGCGGGAGGAGCGGGGCCGTGGAGCAGCCGCGGGGCCCCCCTGTACCCCCCCCCGGTCACCGCGTCCCCCGCGCACCTTGAGCAGAGCCTCCATCATCCCGCACGACACCAGGGCCTCGCCGCCCGCGTCGTAGCTGGCCAGGTGGTAGAGGAAGGAGAAGAGCGCGGTGGCGAACTGGTGCGGGTAGGGCTCCATGGAAGGGTCTGGGGGGGCCGGGGGGGTGTCAGCATGGCTGCCCCCCCAAAACCCCCCCCGGCTGCCCCGCACGCACCGATCATGGCCTGGATGCAGTTGCGCACGAGCACGGGCAGGAAGCCGTGGTAGGACGCGGTGCCCGTGCAGTCGATGATGCTGCTCAGCTTGGGCGTCCGCTCCAGGTGCACGATGGAGGTGAGCGTGCGCAGCGAGGCCGCCTTGATGTCCTGCAAACAGGGGGGGACACCGTGAGGGGGGGGCACCCTGGGGACACGGGAGGGGACACGCGGGGCCGCGGCCCCCGGCCCCACCATGAGCTGCTTGTCGGTGATCTGCAGCACGTCCACGAGCTCCTCGATGAGCCCGTTGTACAGGATGCTGTTGGCCGACTCCTGCAGCGCGTTGGAGTAAACTGCGGGGGACAAGCGCGGCGGGGGGGTCACCCCCTGCACGGGGAGGGGGTCCGGGCCGCGCCGGGCGCCCCCGCGGCCGTACCCAGGATGGAGATGGCGTGCAGCCGGGCCTGCACCGCCTGCAGCCGCTTCTTGTGGTTGGAGAAGCCGTGCGCCAGGCGGATGTGCGTGAACAGCAGCATCTGCGGGGGGGGGACAGCGGGGGGGGGTCAGCAGCTGCCCCCCCGCCCCAGCCCCCCGCGCGGGGAGGCGGCCCCCACTCGCCTGCTTGTCCTTGGGGATGCTGTACATCTTGGTGAGCGACTCCATGATTTCCGACGGGCTCTCCGAAATCTGCGGTGGTTGTGGGGGGCTCATCTCAGCGCTCACCTGCCCCCCACAGCACCCCCGTGACCCCCCACCCACAGCAGCACCCACCTTGTCCAGCTGCTCGATGTGGATGTAGTGCAACGTGGTGCTGGTGGCCTGCGGGAGGGCAGGGGACAGCGGCCGTGAGGGGGTGGCACGAGGGGGACGGTCGCGACGGCGCCCAGGGCGGCACTCACCCGTTTATCCACCTTGACCTCGGCGCCCGGCTCCGCGTAGAACTCGAAGTGCAGCGTGGTGGCGCTCGGCGGGTATTTCTGCGCCGCGGCGGGGGCGACAGCGTGAGCGGGGCCCCCCCGAACCCCTTTATTGGGGTGGGGGGCCACGGGGACGGGGGCCGGCGGCGCTCACCAGCATGTGCAGGTCGCGGCAGCACTCGGCCAGCCCGAAGCCGTTCTCTTTGCCGCCCCAGCTCTGCGCGAGGAGGAGGAGGAGGGCGGCGATGAAGGCGGCGGGTGCCCCCCAAAACGCCCAGCACCCCAAAACCCCCCCGGCCCCGCTCACCTCGGCCAGGTGCTGCAGGCGGGACAGCAGCGGCGCCCGCTTGTCGGAGCCCAGGCGCGTGATGTAGTTGGAGCGTTTGCTGAAGACGTAGAGCAGGTTGAGCACGGCCAGCACCACCTGCATGTCCGACGAGGCCAGCAGCGTCGTCAGGTGCTGCGGGAAGGGGACAGCGGCCGTGAGGGGACGGCGGCGGCGGCGCCGGGGACCCCCCTGCGCTGGTGCCCGCGCCCACCTCGATGGAGCTGTAGAGGTGCCGCGAGAAGCTGTACTCGATGAGCAGCGCCGTGAAGTTGAGCACGGCCAGGAGCAGCGCCTTGAGCTGCTGCCGCTGGGGCCGGTCGCAGGCCAGCAGCCAGGCCATGGCCTCCACGGCGCGGCCGCCCTCGGCCAGGATGCCGTCGAAGCGGTCCAGCAGGTCCACCCAGTGGTAGAGCTCGCACTGCGGCCGCCGCGCGCCCGTCGTCAGCGCCCGCCCCGGGGGGCGCGCGCGGGATCCCCCCCCGTGCCCCAACCCAGCCCCATGGGCTCCCTGCAGCTCCCCTTCCCCAGGGCTCCCCCCGGCCCCACAAGGTGCCAGGGAGGGAAAAGCCGGTTCCAAACGAATTCCGAAAGGTTCCCCAGCCAAATGAGCCCAAGGGAATTCCAAAACATCCCCCCGTTCTGTAACCACAAACCAAGTCCAGAAAAAAGCTCCACATTCTATCCCCCTCACCCAAAATTTCCTACATCCAACGCTTCCCAAACAAATTCCAAAACATTCCAGCTCTTCCTCAACGACAGAAGGGCCCTCCCGACCCGGGCGCTCCAGAAGCACCAGCCACATTTTGGGTGGGGGGCTCCACATTGCGCCCGTCCCCAGCGCAGGTTGGGAGCCCCCATGAAGCCCCCACGAGGGGCCCCGCGCGCCCCCCCACCCCCAAACCGCGACGTTCCCTAAGGACGAGCAGCCCGGGGGGGCCGGGGGGGGGCAGCTCCCACCTTCCCGATGTTCCATGTCTTGATCTGCTGCAGCTCGGCCAGGAGCTGCTCGTCGCTGCAGCCCTTGAGCTTCTCAATGAGGGCCCTGCAGTCTGCGGGCTGGGGGGGGGGACACGGGGACCGCGTCAGCCCCCGCGGCGCCCCCCCCGACCCCCCCCCGCGCCCCCCTCCCCGCTCACCGCCTCCGTGGGGGTTTTCTTCAGTTTCGTCCTGTCCACTTTCATCTTCGCTCGCTCGTCCGCACGCAGCGCCTGCGCGGGGGGGCGGGGGGGGCTGCTGAGGGCCCAGGCGTCCGGGGGGCGGCGGGGGGGGGGGACCCGCTATTGTGGGGCCGGGGACTGCGAGTCCCGTCAGGCAGCGGGCGATGACGTCGCGGCTCCGCCGGGGAACAATGAATGTGCAAAACGGCCGCGCGACGCGGGGAGGGACGGACGGACGGACGCGGCCGGGGAAGGGGGGGGCCCGCGCCCGCCGCCGGCCCCGGCGGCCACCGGGAGGGTGAGGAGGGGGGCCGGGACGCGGAGGGGGCCGGCGCTTACCGGGAATCAGAGCCAGTCCATGGCCGCAGGGCGGCGACGCGGAGAGCGGCGGGGGCTGCGGGGGAAGCGGCGCCGTGAGGCCGCGGCCCCGCGTTCCGCCCCCCCGCGACCGAAAAACTCATAAAAGCCCCCCCGGAAACCACCCAAACGTAGCGTTTCTGGGGCGCAAACGCCCTTCCCGAACACACGTAACAAAAACGCAAAACGCCGAGAAAACTCGTGCTGTGGGAAAGGAGGGGAGCGCAGAGCCCCGGGCACACGTACGGAGGGGCAGCGGCTCCCCCGAGCAGCCGGGGGGAGGCCGGAGGAGCCGAACCCCCTCCCGCCAACGGGGAGCCCCCGCCGGGCGCGGGCGCCGGGGCTGGACGGGGAGGGAAGAGCCGCAACCCCCCAAGTCCCTCCGCCAACGGCGGGAGGAGCCCCCAAAACGGGGGGGCAGCCCCGGGAACAACGATCGCCCCCCCGGGAGCGGGGCAGAGCTGGGGGCCCCGGGCGGCCGTTCGGTGCGGGGAGCCGGGAGGCCGCGAGGAAACGAGACGCGCCCGGGCCCGGCGTGACGGGGCCGGACCGCCCGCCGGGGCAGAGCGGGGCCCGAGCCCGGCCGCGCCGCCGCTCCCGCCGGCCGAGCCCCCCCTCCCCGCCCCCGGTACCTGCTGGGGGGCGGCGGAGGGGAAGGGGGTGAGAGGGAAAGAGCGGAGATTGCGGCGGGGGGGGGGGGGGGTCAGCGCCGGGGCCGGCCGCCTCCTGCCGCCGCCGCCGCCATCTTACACAGAGCCCCCGAGCCGCGGCCCCGCCGAAATCCCGCGAGAACGCGGCTCCCGCGAGAGCCGGCGCGCGAGGGGCGGGGCGGGCGCCGCCATCTCGCGAGAGTAGCGGGGCGGCCGCGCGAGAAGCCGGGCTGACAGACTGAGTTCTCGCGAGAAGAGAGCGCGCGCGCGCGCGTGTGTGACTTGGGGGGGGGGGGGACATTCGCTCCCCCCCGCCCCGCGACGGCGGGCGCATCGGGGGGGGGGAAGAGAGAGGCCGCGCCGGGTCTCGCGAGAGGATGTCCCACAGCAGCATGAGCGTGGGGCAAACCTCGCGAGAATTCCATCCCCCGTCTCCCGCCCCGGTAACGACTCCATCGCCCCCCCTCCCCCACATGGCAGCATCGCCGGGGCGAGGAGACGCCGCGGGGACGGGCGCGGGGGCCTCCGCCCGCCCCCTCCCCGCCCGAGGAAGCAGCACGTCCCGCGGGAGCGGCGGCGTCCCGGGACTCACCGGCGGGCGGGCGGCTCCCGCGAGACCTGCCAGGAGATCTCGCGAGGCCGCGGCGGGACACAACGGCCGCGGAGGGGAGGGGCTCCGTCTCGCGGGAGCCCCGCAAGCCTCGCGAGAGTCCGGACTGCGCGCGGGAGGATGCGGGGAGGGGGCGGGGCTGGCGGTGGGTGGGAGATGTCGCGAGACGCGCGCCCCGCCCCTTCTCCTCCCCCACCCCGGTGCGGCGGGCACTTCTCGCGAGACTGACACCGCCTTCGCGCGAGAGCTGGAGCGGACCGGGCAAGTCAGGTGACATTCTGGAGACGCGTTACTTTTTTTCCTTTTTTTTTTTTTATTATTCTAACGATATAAAATTGGGAGGGGGCGTGGCCTCGCCCGCCTCCTAAGACAAGGGGCGGAGCCCAGCATGGCGCCTCAGCCAATGAGGTGCAGCCTCCCACGCCCCCCCCCCCATCAACCTGAAAACGAGGGAACGGACTTAAAAGAAAAAAAAAATCCGGTGACCAATCCGAGGAAGCTCCGCCCCTCCCGTCAGCCAATGGCGCGGTGGGGCGGGGCCTCAACTGCCGCTTTGCTCCAGCAGCGTCCAATCACACGCGGCTGCCAGGTGGGGGGGCGGGGCTACACACAGCTGCCCCGCCCTCACGGGAGACGCCGAGGGGGTGGGGAGGAGGGCGTGGCCTCACGAAGACGGGCGTGGCCACGCAGAGCCGCCCCGCCCTTGCAGCAGAGGGCGTGGCCGCGAGGGGGCGGGGGCTCGCGGGGAGGGGCGTGGCCACGCAGGGCCCCCCCATCGCAGCGGACAGCGCAGGTGCACCGGGGGGCGTGGCCGAGGGGGCGTGTCCGGGAGGGGGGCGTGTCCCCGCAGGCCCCTCCCCGCGCTCAAAGCAGCAGCTTCCCGTTGCGGTGGATCTTGAGGATCCGGCCCAGGCGCTGCTTGGCCGTGGCCAGGCCCTTGCGGGGCCGCCGGCCGCCCCCGGCCACCGCCGCCGTCCCGGCACCGGCAGCGGCCCCGGGCCCGCGCGGCGCCTCCCCCCGGCCGCCCCCCCGGCCCGGCGCCCACTCGCCCGGCGGCGGCGGCGCCCGCCGCGGCCCCGACAGGAAGACGCCGGGCGCCATGGGGGTGGGCGCCCGGCCCGGCGGCCCCGGCCGCGCCGTGTACTCGTGGTCGGCCAGGCTGGGCGGGTAGGGGGGCGGCTCCGCCGGGGCCTCCGCCTCCGCCCCGGCGCCCCCCACCTCGGGCTCGGCCGCCTCGGGAGACGCCGCCGCTTCCACCTCGGGCTCCGGGTCCGGCTCCGGGTCCGGCTCGGGCTCCGGCTCCGGGCTGGGCGGGGCGCCGCTTGGCCGGGCCCTTCCGCCGCTGCAGCTTGCGGTGCTCCTAGTGGGAAGCAGAGGAGGACGTGGGCAGCGCGTGGGCCTCCGGCCACCCCCAAAAGCCCCGGTTTTTGCCCCAAATCCTCACTGGTACCTGCTGGGCCAGCTTGGCGGCAGCGGCCGCCAGCCCCGTCTCCACCGAGGCCACGCGGGTGCCCTCGCGCACGGGGCGGCTCTGCCGGGGCAGCGTGGGGGTGACGCGGGCTGCGGGGACAAGGACCCCCCCAGGTGAACAACGGCCAGAAAGGGGGGGGGATGGCAAAGCAAGAGGGGGCCCAGGCGTCCGGGCGGCCTCCTCTGACCTTTGGGGCTCCAGGGCGCGTCGTCCGTCACCTTCTTCCTCTTCGGCAGCGACTTGAGCGCGGGGTCGTCTTCATCCGACTCCAGCGAGGGGTAAACTGAGGCGGGGGGGGGTTAAAATACATAGGGGCAGCTGAAGCCCCCCCCGGGCCGCGGCACTCACTGTACTCGGCGTCCTTGAAGCAGGCGCCCAGGCTGTCGTGCTCGTCGGGGCTGCCCTCGTCGTCGTCGCTGTCGGTGCTGCGGGGCGCGGGCGGGGGGGCGCCGCGGCGGGGGCCCCCGGAGGCGCCCGCGGCCCCCCGCTCCGCCGCCGCCCACCAGCCCGGCGCCGCCGGGACCCCGGCCGGCAGGTTGGCCATGCGCAGCATCCCCTGGATGGCCTCCCGCGTGCTGGGGGAGGCCGGGGCCTCGCTGGGGGGCGGCGGGAGGCGTCACCCCCTGGACGGAGCCCCCCCCCGCCGCCCCCATGTCCCGGTCCCCCCTCACCTGAGCGGGGGGTACTCGGAGCCTCCCACTTGCCGACTGGCCTTGAGCAGGTCCAGGATGCCGGCCGCGCTGCCGGCCCCGCCGTCCTCCTCCTCCGTCGTGTAGTCCTCCTGGAAAGCCAGGGAGGGAGAACAAGATGGTGGCTGTGAACCCCCTGTTCCCCCCCAAAAAATACCCCCCCCGCCCCAAAATACCCCCCCTCGCCTCTTACCTCGATGTCGAAGTCGACCTCCCCCGGCTCCCGCACGCGGTTCGGGTCGGAACAGGGCTTGGCCCGCGGCAGCTTCCGGGGCAGCCCTGGGTGGGGAGGGGGCACAAGAGACCCTCAGGGACCCCCCCCTGCTCCCCACGGCGCCAGGAGGAGCGGGGGGAGGTTTGGGAGCCGCTCTGGGACCTCCCGCCCGCGGGACGGGGACGGGGACCCCGCGGGATGCGGCGGAGCGCGGGATGGGCACGGGGATCCTGCGGGATGCGGCGGGACGGGGACGGGGACCCCGTGGGATGTGGCAGAGCGCGGGACAGGGACGAGGACCCTGCGGGATTCGGCGGGACCAGGATGGGGATCCCGCGGGATTCGGCGGAGCGCAGGATGGGGACGGGAGACGCAGCAGAATTTGGCGGGACGGGGACCCCGCGGGATGCGGCTGAGCGCGGGACGGGGACCCCATGGGATTCGGTGGGAAGCAGGACGGGGCTGGAGACCCCACGGGATGCGGCGGGACGGGGACCCCGCGGGATTTGGCGGGCCGGGGACGGGAATCCCGCGGGATTTGGCGGGCCGGGGCCGCCGGGGCTCACGGGGGAGGCAGCGCGGCGGCCGGCGCGGCGGCGCCTCGTCGATCTGCAGATCCTCCTCCGAGTCCAGGTCGGCGCCCGGGGGGCTTGGCGGGGAGCAGGAGGCCGAGGGGGGGGCCTGGGGCCGCCACCGCCCCCCCAGGCGGCTCCGCCGGGGCCTGCGGCAGGGGACACAAAAGGGGGGGGGGGTCAGTCCTGTGGCACCCCCCTTCCCGTGCTGCCCGTTCCCAAATATCCCCGTTCTCCCCCCAAAACGTGCCCCCTCCCCGGGCTCACCGGCTGCTGCGGCCGTTGGGCAGCGCGAGCGGCAGCTCCTCCTCCAGCGCCTCCGAGTCGCCCTCCGTCTCCTCCGGGCTCGAGCTGGGAATCTCCAGCTGCAGCACGGATTTGGGAAGAGGGGTCAGGACCACCCGGGGGGGCTCATAACAACCTCGGCACTGAATAAAACCCACCCCTCACACACGCACCTCTTCCTCCTCCTCTTCCTCCTCCTCCTCCTCTTCCTCGTCCTCCTCCTCCTCCTCGTCGTCGTCGTCCTCCTCCGACGGCCCCGGGCCGTGCAGGGGGCCCCGATGCTCCTTGGGCTCCAGCGGCCGGAGGCGCCGGGGGCCGGCGCCGAGGTGGGGGGGGGCCTTGGGGGCGCCCCCCTTCCTGCCCAGAGCGTCGGGGGGGCCCCGCGGCAGCCCCAGGGGCCCCGACTTGGCCACGCTCTGCTGGAAAATGTCCTGCCCGAGGGGGGGGCGGCCTCAATACGGGCCCCCCCTGCGCCCCCCAGCCGCCCCACGGCGCCCCCCAACCTCCCACCTCCACCAGGCGGATCTCCTTGGCCAGCTCCTTGATGAGCTGCCCCGGCCGCACCGTCTCGGGGATCTCGTGCTCGTGGTCGGCCAGCACCTGCGCGCGGGGGGGGGGGAAACAACAGATCGGGGGCAAATGGGGGCAAAATGGGGCCAAAAATGCCCCGGAGCCCCCCCAGAGCCCCCCCAGCCTCACCTCCTTGCGGGTCCAGGCGCGGAAGGCCGTGGTCAGCGCTTTGGCCCCGTGCACCAGGTAGGCCACGGGGTGCCGGCGGTTCTCCCGCAGCCCTGGGGACACCGCACCGTGGCCCGGGGCCGCCGGGAGGGGCTGCGACACCCACCCCCCCCACGCAAAGATCCCGGGATCCCCACGGAAACGGCAGGGTGGGAGCCCCTGGAATGGGGCCGAGACACCCAGTGCCCCCAGGGGAGGCTGAGACCCCCGGGACCCCCAAGCAGCAGCCTGTCCCCCCCATGGGTCACATAAGGACCCCCAAGGACCCCTTGGATGATGCTGAGGTGCCCCAGGCCACATAAAGACCCCCAAGGACCCCTTGGATGCGGCTGAGCAGCCCCAGGCCACATAAGGACCCCCAAGGACCCCTTGGATACGGCTGAGCAGCCCCAGGCCACATAAGGACCCCCAAGGACCCCCTTGGATGCGGCTGAGCTGCCCCAGGAGCCCCCTGGACCCAGCTGGGAGCCCCCCAACCACCCCCAGGTTCCCCAGGACAGAGCTGAGACACTCGAGGACCCTCCAAATAACCCCATGGACCCGCCCGAGAAGAACCCGTGACCCCCCAGGACGGGGCTGAGGACCCCCCCGCAGGGGGCTGGGGACCGCAGGACCCCCGGGACGGCGCAGAGCACCCCAGGATGGAGCCGAGGACCCCAGGGACCCCCCAGGACCCACCTCGAAACGTGTCCAGCAGGTGCTTGCCCACGTACCAGCAAATGGTCTCGAAGTTGGGGAACTTGAAGAGCTCGGCGGTGCTGAGGCGCTTCTCAATCTCGTAGGCCCTGCAAGGCCGGGGGGCACAAGGGAGCATGGCCGGGGGGGTCCAAATCGGGGGGTCCGTGTCCCCCCAGCCCGGCACTCACTTGAGCTGCATGTCGATGTTGAGGCTGTGCAGGAAGTTGCCCCCGAAAGCCAAACAGTCGACGGGCGTCAACACCGCGTGGATCCAACCTGCCGGGGAGCAAAACGGGGGGCCGTGAGGAGCCCCCGGCCCCACCAGCACCCCAAGAACACCCAAAAGGGGAATCTCTACCGGTGGGGATGAAGAGAGTCTGGCCCTGGCGCAGGGGGCAGCGGTAGCACCGGTCCACCTGGTCGCCGAAAAACATCTCGCCCTGGTTGCTGGAGCTGCTCCAGGCCTCGAAGAGGGCCAGGTTGGCCGGCGTGGGCCGGGCCAGGTAGAAAATCTTCTCGCCCTGCGGGACGGGAGGCCGTGAGCCGGGGCGAGGAGCCGGGGGCGGCGGGCAGGACGCGCGGGGCGGCCCCGCGGACGCACCCGCAGCACGTGGTACCACACGGAGGTGCCGCCGAAGTCGATGTGGAAGTCGGTGTAGCTGTCGCGGGCGCTCATGAGGCAGTACTTCTGCACGCTGGGCCGCTCGAACACCGACTCGCCCGGCCACAGGTTCTCCACCCACGAGAGCTTGCGCACGATGCGCGGCGTCTCCACCAGGTTGGACAACCTGCGGCGGCGGCGGCGGTGAAGCCGCCGGGACGGCCCCGGCGCGCCGGGACGCGCGGGCGGCCGCGGGGACTCACCGCGTGTCGGAGAACTCCAGGCTGATGACGTTGAGGACGCGGTCGCGGCGGGCGCCGCAGAAATAGGCCACGAAGTCGCCCAGCCGCATGCGGCAGTCGGCCTGGCGCGCCACGTCGATCACGTCGATCTCCTTGTCGGGGCCTGCGGCGGCGGGGACGGGCGGCAGCGCTGGCGGCGGGTCCCCCCCGCGGCCCCGCGGCCGCCCCTCGCTCACCCACGTAGAGCTCCACGTCGCGGGCGCCGAAGGACGGCGGCGGCAGCGTCATGCCCAGCCCCTCCTTGCGCAGCACCAGGATGGGGACGCTGAAGCTGTTCTCCTCCAGGAACTCCACCGTGAGCTGCGCCCCGCTCGGCTTCAGCAGCACCTCGTCGGCGCTGGGGAGGCCACAGCGCTGCCACGGGGCCCCTATATCCCCTATATCCCCCCGTGTCCGTCCGAGCCTCACCTGGGGAACGTCCGGCTCCGCAGCTCCCGCACGAACTGGGCGCTGCCGGTGCGGATGGGGCGGCCGGGCTCGGACTCGGGCGGCTTGGCCGGGCCGCGGCGCCGCTTCACTGCCGGGGCCGGGGACGCGGGTCAGCGGCGGCGTCGCCCCCCGCGGCCCCCGGGCCCCCGACACTCACTGACAGAGGGGCCGTGCAGCTCCTGGCACTTGGGGCAGTGGTAGAGGTCGATCTCGGCCGCCGCGTCCTCCTCCACCCCCACGCAGCTGCGGGGGGAAACGCGTGGAGAGGTCAGGGACACCCAC
Source organism: Tinamus guttatus (assembly GCF_059628265.1). Classification (NCBI taxonomy): domain Eukaryota; kingdom Metazoa; phylum Chordata; class Aves; order Tinamiformes; family Tinamidae; genus Tinamus; species Tinamus guttatus. Next base: position 20,560 of record NW_028288658.1, on the reverse strand, counting down.
GCAAAGACACCGTGTCCCCCCAGAGCCCCCATGTCCCTCCCAGAGCCCCCACGTCCCCCCCAAAGCCCTTGTGTCCCCTTCCACGTTGGTCTTCCCCTCAGCAAAGTCCCCGTGTCCTCCCTGCCAAAGTCCCTGTGTCCCCCCCAGAGCCCCCACGTCCCTCCCAAAGCCCTTGTGTCCCCCTACAAAGCCCCTGTGTCCTCCCTGCCAAAACTCTCGTATCCCCCCACAAAGCCCCCAGGTCCCTCCCAAAGCCCTTGTATCCCTCCTGCCAAGCCCGTGTCCCCTCTAGAGCCCTTGTGTCCCCCGCCAAAGCCCCAGTGTCCCCTTCCACGCTGGTGTTCCCCTCAGCAAAGTCCCTGTGTCCCCTCCAAAGCCCCCACGTCCCTCCCAAAGCTCTTGTGTCCTCCACCAAAGCCCCAGCGTCCCCTCCAAAGCCCTCGTGTCCCCCCTACCAAACCCAGTGTCCCCTGTAAAGCCCTTGTGTCCTCCCTCAAAGCGTCTCTGTCCCCTCCAAAGCCCCTGTGTCCCCCTCAACCTTGGTGTTCCCCTCAGCAAAGCCTCCGTGTCCGCTCCAAAGCTCTTGTGTCTCCCCAAAAAGCCCCTGTGCCCCCAAAGCCCCTGTGTCCCCAAAGCCCCTGTGTCCCCCCCAAAGCCCCTGTGTCCCCATCCCCAAAGCCCCCGTGCCCCCAAAGCCCCTGTGTCCCCAACCCCAAAGCCCGTGTCCCCAACGCCCCCGTGTCCCTCCCAAAGCCCCTGTGTCCCCGCGTCCCCCGCGTCCCCCGCGTCCCCCGTCCCCACCTGCCGTGGAACCAGTCCTGGCACACGTCGCACTCGATCATGAAGCGGGTGACGTCGTAGGGCAGCCGGCACAGGCAGTAAACGGGCACCGACGCCATGGCGGCCCCCCCGCCCCACCCTACGGGGCCTATAGGGACCCTCCTCGTGGCATCTGCGACCCCGCGGGTGGCAGCCGGGCCCCCCCCCGCTCAAAGTCCACGTGGGGGGGGGGCTGCTGGCGGGGCCCCCCCTATGGAATTAGCGGGGGGGCCGCTCTGCCCGCGGCTCCTATAGATCTATAGAGCCCCCGCTCTCCTCCCCGTCCCCTATGGCGTTTCCATGGGCCCGAGGGCCGCGGGACGGAGCGGGGCTCCCCCCCGCGCCGCTCCGTGCGGGAACCCCCCCCGCGCTTCCCCGGGGCCGCTCCGCAGGCCCGGGCGGCCCCGCCGCGCGGCCGGTACCGCCCGCCCCGCTCTACAGCGCCCCACGGGGCCGCTTCCCCGATGCGCGGCCCCCACGGAGCCCCCGCGCCCCCCGCTCGGCCCTACGGGACCCGCGACCCCCGGCCCGGCCCGCGCCGCCGCCGCCGCTGCTCCGCTCCGGCCTCCCAATAAAGTTTATTCAAACGCGGAACGGGAAGGAGGGAGGCGGGGCCGCGCCGCCATCTTGGGGTCACCGGAAGGAGGCGATGGGGGGGGAAGGTCACGCGTCGCGGCCGCGCCGCCACCTCGGGGAGGTCGCGCAGGCACCGCGGCCGCGCGGGGAGCCGCCATCTTGGGAGTGGCGGCGGCGCGAAACGCCCCTGGCGCTCCCGCGGCCGCTCCGTCTGTCCCGCGGCGGCTTCCGTCCAGGCGGCGGCCATCTTGGGAGTGGCGGCGCCCTCCCGTCGCCCCCCCCACACACACGCGTTTCTCCACGTGGGTTTTTATTTTTTTTCCTTTTTTTTTTTTTTAAAGTCATTTTTGTTCCTTTGTAACAACTCGTCCAAAAATAAAATAAAATAAAATAAAATAAACGCGGGGCCCTGCCCACCGCTGCGGTGCCAACACAACCTGGGGGAGACCGGGGTGGGGGCAGCGGGTTTGAAATGAGGTAGATGGACCAAAGCCCCCCGTTTTTGCCCCGAAAAACTCCCCCGCCCAGGGCACGACGGGGCTGCTGGGGGGTTCGGGCTCGGCCCCGGCGTCATTGAGGCCGTTTGGGGCAAAACTGGGTGGTTTGGGGTGAAACGCAAGGACGGGAGAGGGTCCGGGGTGAAAACAAGGGGGGTTTGGGTGAACCGGGGAGGTTTTGGCTCAGCTTGAGGCCGATGGAGGCCGTGATGGGGTGAAATGACGCCGTTTAGGACAAAACCGGGCGGTATTGGGGTGAATCCATGTGGTTTTGGCTCAGCTGCAACAGTTTTTGGGGGGGTGATGGAGGCCGCTCAGAGCGAAACTGGGGGGTTGGGGCTGAAAGGGAGAGGCTTGGGGTGAAAAAAGGCGGTTTCGGTGAAACGAGGTGGGCGGAGGAGGCGAGGGGACGTTTTGGGGTGAAACCAGGGAGGTTTAGAACAAACCGGGGGCGAAACGAGGCGGCTCCGGGCCGGGTTTCGGGGACGAGGCGCCGCGTTGCCGCCGCTCCTCACTTGGGCCCCGGCGGCACCGGGCAGCCGCGCAGGGCCGGGCCGGGGGCGCCGGGCGCCGGCGGCACCGGGACCCACCGCGGCGGGAAGGGGCCGCAAGGGGGGGGCAGCGGCGAGGCCCCCCCGGCGAACGGCGGCAGCGGGGCCAGCGCCGACACCCACGAGGACGGAGCCTGGGGACAAGATGGGGGGGAATGAGGATCCGCCAAGGGGGGCCCAGGCGTCCGGGCCCCCCCCGGCGCCGCTCACCTCGGCGCTCCTGGGCTCCGCGTGGCCCCGGCTCTGGCGCAGCTGGTTGAGGCTGGGCTTGGGGCCGGGCGTCCCGGCCGTCTCGCGCGCCCACTCGTCCACCAGCCGGTGGAAGTCGTCGGTGAACAGCCCCTTCTTGGCGCCCGCCCGCCGCGGCTCTGCCGGAGCGCGGACGGGGGGTTCGCGGGCCCCGGAGCCGGGCACGGGGGGCCCAGGCGTCCGGGGCACTGGAAGGGGCCACCCAGGGATCCTGGGGTACCTGGTGGGTCCGGGCGCTGCGAGGTGCTGGCGCAGGAGGAGAGGGGGGGTCCCGGGGCGGAGGCCCCTCCGCAGGCAGCGCTGCTCTCTGGGGACGGAGGGGGGGGTCACGGGGACCCCGGCGGGCCCAGGCGTCCGAGACACCCCGGAGCAGCCCCAGGGACCCCCAAATTGACCCACCACGGACCCCGGTGGGCCCAGGCATCCGAGACGCCCCGGAGCAGCCCCAGGACCCCCAAATTGACCCAGCGGGGACCCTGGTGGGCCCAGGCGTCCGAGACACCCTGGAGCAGCCCCAGAGGCCCCCAAATTGACCCAGCACGGACCCCGGCGGGCCCAGGCGTCCGAGACACCTCGGAGCAGCCCCAAGGAGCCCCAAACTGACCCAGCACGGACCCCAGCCCCTGTGTCCGCGCGGGGGGACCCACCTGCGGGCGCGGGGGCCGCGCTGGGGCCGGCGGCCGGCGGGCGCCCCCCGGGCTTTGCCCTTGAGCGCGCGGGGCCGGCGCGGGGACGCGGGCGGCAGCGCCCCGGGGGCCTCGCCGGGCCCCCCCCGGGCGTCCCGCAGGGCCCGCAGCCGCGCGTAGAGCTCCTGCAGCTCCCGGTCCTGCTGCGCCCGCAGCGTCACCACCTCCTGGATGTGCCTGGGGGGGACGGGCGGACATGGGGACACAGCCCATTACGGGGGTGACATCCGCCACCCCTCCATGTCCCCCCCGGACCACTTACTTCTCGCGCAGCTGCTGCAGCTCGGCCCGCAGGTCCTCGTCCTCCACGTCGGAGTCGCCGTCGCTGCTCATGGGCGACGAGGACGAGCGGGCGCCGGAGCCCGGGCACCGCGGGGGGCCCCGGGGGGCCGCGGAGGCTTCGCTGTCCGAGCCCGAGCCCCCCGGGGGGCTGCCCGGTGGCGGCGCCGCTGCCTCCTCTGCCCCCCGCGATGGCACCGCCACCACCTGCAATGGGGGAGACGGTGGCAGGCGGAGCCGGACACTTGGGGGTCCTGGAGGCAACTTCTGCCACCTCTGGGGGGGCATGGGTGCAGTTTTGGGGTCCCTGGAGGGGCTCCCATCACCTCTAGGAGGGCCTGGGGGCAGTTTGGAGGCCCCTGGGGCAGCTCCCATCATCCCTGGGGGGACCTGGGGGCTGTTTGGGGGTCCCTGGGGAGGCTCCCATCATCCCTGGGGGGACATGGGGGCAGTTTGGGGGTCCCTGGAGGGGCTCCCATCACCTCTGGGGGAACATGGGGGCAGTTTGGGGTCCCTGGGGCAGCTCCTGTCACCTCTGGGGGGACATTTGGGCAGTTTGGGGTCCCTGGGAGGGCTACCGTCACCTCTGGGGGGGGGGACACGGGGGCAGTTTGTGGTCCCAGGGGAGGCTCCCGTCGCCTCTTGGGGGACCTGGGGGCAGTTTGGGGTCCCTGGGGCAGCTCCCACCATCCCTGAGGGTCCTGGGGGCAGTTTGGGGTCCCTGGGGCAGCTCTCATCCCCTCGGGGGGTCCCGGGGCCGGTCCTCGGCACCCACCTGGAAGCGCCCGCGCCGGAAGGCGGCGGCCGCCCCACGCCGCGCCGGGGGCCGGTCCTGGCCGGGCAGCGGCTCCGCGCGGCAGCCCCCGGCCGCCCCCGGCCTCCGCTCGTCCACGTCCGCTGCCCGGGCGGAGAGAAAGACAAGGGGGGGGGGACGGCACCGGGATGAGCGCGGGGCCCCCCGACCGCCCCCGGAAAAACCCCCCCGGCTCCGTGGAATGGCAAAACGATGGAGGGCGGCGGCGGTGGGGGGCAAAAGAAGCCGGCGGCGGGAAGGAGGGGGCGACGGGAGCGATGGCGGGGGGAAAACGGGGGCGCGGGAGCCCCGCGGCGCGCGACGCGGCGACGCTACCTGGCCGGGCTCCGGCCCTCCGGAGCAGGGCGGCGGGCTGGCGCAGCCTGCAGGCCCAGCTTTTTAATTTGCGGGTCCACGTTTTCTTGCTAATGGGGTTTTTGAGACTAGGGCAAGTAAACCTGAGGCCGAAATATCCACCTCCTGCGGCCGGCGGGCCCGCGGCGGCTCCCCGGTGCGGCGGCGGCGGCGGCGGCGGGGGAACGGCGTCGCCTTCGGCTCGCTCCGGTGGCGGAGGTGGCTCCTCCTGCGGAGAGCGGGGTCCGGAGCCGGCCCGGCAGCCCCCCGGAATGGCCCGTCCCGGCCCTGGGCACTCACATGGCGCCGCGGGGGCCGGCCGAGGCCCTCCGAGGAGGAGGAGGAGGAGGAGGAGGAAGGCGGCGAGCCGGCGCCGGGCTCCTCGCGCTGGCTCTCGCCCGGCTCCGGGTACAGCAGCGTCCGCAGCTTCTCGTCCAGCGTGCGGATGCCGGTGTCGGCGAAGCCGCGCTTGGGAGGGCCCTCGCCGTCCGACGCCGCCGCCGCCGCCGCCGCGTCCTCCGGCTCCCGCGGCGCCGCCTCCGGCTCCGGCCCTCGAGGGACGGAGGTCTCGGCAGGGAGGAGGACGGGATCCGAGGCCGGCGGCGGCTCCGGCCCCTGCGCGGTCTCCGGCTCCGGACCCTGCGGCACGACCGTCTCCACGAGCGGCTCCGGCCCTTGGGAGACGGAAAGCGCCGGACCGGGGCGGACGAAGGGCTCTAGTCCGTGGGAAGCGGGTGGCTCCGGCCCTCCGGGAATGGGGGTCTCCAGAGCTTGGGCGCTCAACGGCTCCGGACCTTGTGGGCCGAAGGTCTCCGGAGCTCCGGGCAGCTCCAGGATTCCGGTGCCGAACATCTCCGGGCCCGGAGGCACCTCCGGCTCTGAGCTCCGCGGCCCGGACGCCTCCAAGCCGTGGGGCACACGCGGCTCCGGCCCCCGGGGTCCTCCAGCCTCCGGACCGCGGGACGCGGCCGCGTCCGGCCCCGCCGGCTCCGGGGACGCCCGTCGGGGCGCGGGCTCCTCCGGACCTGCGGCGGACGCAGGAAGGGGCCGTCACCGGGGCCGCCGGCCGCCCCGCGCGCCGCCACCGCCGCCAACTCACCGGGCGCGGGAGCCCCCGGAGCCTCCCGGTTGCGGATGGTTTGGTTGATGCAGAAGCGCCAGCGGCCGACGGGGGACGACTGGGGGGCCCCTTCGCCCGGCGGCGGCGGCGGCGACGTCCCGGCCGCCTTGGAGCCGCCGGGGCCCAGGGTCCGCGCGGCCGCTCCGCACTCGCCGCCGCCCGCGGCCGGGACGCTCTGCGCCGGCTCCGACGGCCCGGCCTGCGCACGGAAAACACCGGGAATGCCGGAGGCGGAAAAACCTCCGGATCCCGCGGGAAAGGGGGTGCGGATCTACCTGGGGGGGCGGCGCATGGGGGGCCGCGCAGGATCTCCTGCGCCTGGGCCACGATGGCCTGCAGCTCCTCCACGAACTTCTCCCTGTCGCCCTCGAGCACAAAGTTGTCCTCGACCTGTTGGGGACAGCGGCGGCGTCACCGGAGCGCCGGGTGGCGGCGGCGCGGCGGGGCCGGCGGCGCTCACCATGTAGTCGGCGATGTCCTCGGGCGCGTCCCCGTCGGCGTCGAACTTGAACGTCACCATCTTGCTGTCGTGGGTCTCCAGCTGGCACTCCACCGTGTTGTCCCCCGGCGCCGAGACCTGGCGCCGCGGTGACCGCGGTGAGCGCGCGGCGGCGCCGCGGCCGCCCCGTCCCGCCGGCCGTCCGGCTGTCCACCTACCTGCAGCACCGTCAGCTGGAAGCGGGCGCCCTTATCCGGCCGCGGGCAGGACGCCCGGCGCTGCCGGCCGCGCTCCGCTTTGCCGCCGGCCGCGTCGTGGCCCTCGGGGCTGCGGAGGGGACAAGAGGGGACGGGTGAGGCTTGTCCTCGTGTCCGGGTTGTCCTTGTGTCCAATTGTCCCCGTGTCCCGTTTGTCCTCATGTCTGGTTTGTCCTCCTGTCCGGTTGTCCTCGTGTCCGGTTGTCCTCGTGTCCGGTTTGTCTGTCCCTGTGTCCAGTTGTCCCCGTGTCTGGTTTGTCCCCGTGTCTGGTTTGTCCCCGTGTCTGGTTTGTCCTTGTGCCTGATTGTCCTCAAGTCCAGTTTGTCCTCAAGTCCGGTTTGTCCCCGTGTCCGGGTCCTCGTGTCCGCTTGTCCTCGTGTCCGGTTTGTCCCCGTGTCTGTTTTGTCCTCGTATCCGGTTTTGTCCTCGTGTCCAGTTGTCCCCATGTTCCGTTTGTCCTCATGTCCGGTTTGTCCTCGTGTCCGGTGTGTCCTCGTGTCCCGGTTGTCCTCATGTCTGGTTTGTCCTCATGTCTGGTTTGTCCTCGTGTCCGGTTGTCCCCGTGTCCGCTTTGTCCTCGTGTCCGGTGTGTCCTCGTGTCCCGTTTGTTCTCATGTCTGGTTTGTCCTCCTGTCTGGTTGTCCTCGTGTCCGGTTTGTCTGGTTTGTCCTCGGATCCAGTTGTCCCATGTCCGCTTTGTCCTCGTGTCCGGTGTGTCCTTGTGTCCGGTGTGTCCTCGTGTCCCGTTTGTTCTCATGTCTGGTTTGTCCTCATGTCTGGTTTGTCCTCGTGCCCGGTTGTCCTCTGTGCCCGGTGTGTCCTCGTGCCCGGTGTGTCCTTGTGTCCGGTGTGTCCTCGTGTCCCGTTTGTTCTCATGTCTGGTTTGTCCTCCTGTCCGGTTGGTCCCCGTGTCCGGTTGGTCCTCATGTCTGGTTTGCCCTCCTGTCCGGTGTGTCCTCGTGTCCGGTTGTCCCCGTGTCCGGTTGTCCCCGTGTCCGGTTGTCCCCGTGTCCCGTTTGTCTTCATGTCTGGTTTGTCCTCCCATCCGGTTGTCCCCGTGTCCCCCCCGCCCCATCCCGCTCACCCCTCCGGCCTGGCAGCCGCGCAGCCGAGCGCTGGGAATGCCGACGGCTCCGGCGCGTATCCCGGGAAGGCGGCGGCGAAGCCCGCAGGCTCCGGCGCAGGGAACGGCGGCGGCTCCGGCGCGGCGCCCGCGCGTTTATCCGGCGGCTCCGGCTCCGGCAGGGCCCCCTCGGACAGGGCGGCGAAGGGCAAAAACCGGGGGCATCCCGGGAGCCGGTTGTAGTGCGGGAAGCGGCTGCATCCCGGCGACCATCTGCGGCTGCATCGCGGCTGCCGGCTGCATCCCGGGCACCGGCTGCATCCCGGGCACCAGCTGCATTGCAGGAACCACTTGCGGCTGCATCCCAGGAACCGGCTGCATGCCAGGAACCAGCTGCATCCCGGGAAGCAGCTGCGGTTGCATCCCGGCTGCCGGTTGCATCCCGGGGACCGGCTGCATCGTGGGAGCTGCCTGCACCGGCATCATGGGCATCGGCTGCATCCCGGGAACCGCCTGCATTGCAGGAACCGCTGGCGGCGGCTGCATCCCGGGAAGCGCGGGCATCCTGGGAGCCATGGCTGGCTGCATCCTGGGAAGTGGCTGCATCGCGGCCACCGGCTGCATCCGGGAGCCGCCTGCAGATCCGGGACCGGCTGCGGCGCCATCCCGGCCGCCGGCTGCATCCCGGGAGCCGGCTGCATCCCGGGAAACGCCTGGGGCGGCATCGCGGCCACCGGCTGCATCCCGGGAGCCGCCTGCAGCTCCGGGACCGGCTGCGGCGCCATCCCGGCCGCCGGCTGCATCCCAGGAGCCGGCTGCATCCCGGGAAACGCCTGGGGCGGCATCGCGGCCACCGGCTGCATCCCGGGAGCCATCGGTGCCGCTTGCAGCACCGGGGGCTGCGGCGCGTCCGCCGGCGCCGAGCGGGAGCCCGCGGCGCGCCGGGCTCGTGTCCGGCCCCGAATCCGCGTCGGCAGCCGGCGGCTCCGCTTGGGGGGCGGCCCCCGGCTCCCCTCCCTCTGCTCCGAAGGCGGCCGGCGGCTCCACGTGCTGCGGGAAGAGGGGATGTGACTTTGACGACAACTTTCCATGTTGGAATCCCGTCGGCATCCGCGGCGGAGCCACTCACCCCGGCGAGCAGCGTCTCCGCGTGCGCCGGGCCGGCGGCGTCGGAGCCGGCTCCGTTCTCGCCGTCGGCTGCGCGGGGAGGAAGAGGAGGGTGCCGAGCGCTGCGGCGGGCGCGGGCGGCCGCGGCCGGGGCGGGGGATCGTACCGGCCGCGCGCGCCGGGCCCGGCCGCCGCCGCTGCAGCTGCTGCTGCCGCACATGCTGGTCCACCTCGGTGTCCTCGCTCTCGGGCGGGCCGCTCGCCCGCCTGCCTCCGCTCCCGCGTCTTCCTCACCAGCGACAGCCGGTCCCGGATGGATTTGGCCACCGCCTTGGAGTCGCTCTCGTGGAAGAAGCCGGATTTCACCTGCCCGAGGGCAGCGGGGTGAGCGCGGCCGCTCGCCGCGTCCCGCCGCCGCGTCGCGCCGCCGCCGCTCACCATCTCGTAGGCCACCTCCTCGGGGACGTCGGCGTCCAGGTCGAAGCTGAACTCAATGGCCTCGTTGTCCTTGTGCTTCCCCTTGAGCTTCTTGGGGTCCTCCACCCAGAGGCGCAGCGCCAGCGAGGACGAGTCGCGGCCGCCGTCCTCCTCGGCCAGCTCCACGCGCAGCCCCGTGTCCTCGGCGAAGAACGCGTGGTCCAGCAGGTCGCGGATGGAGAGCCTGCGGCGCGCGGCGCTCAGCGGGGACCGCGCGTCCCCCCGCGTCCCCCGGCGTCCCCGTCCCACCTCTCCGCCTTGTTCTGCCGGATGCAGCCCTCGATGATCTCCTTCACCTCGGGGTCCGTCACCTTGTCGAAGCTGGCCGGCTTGATGCCCTGCGGGAGCGACGCCGCGGTGGGACGCGGGTGACAACGCCGCCGGCGAGGGGGACGCCGCGTCACTCACGCTGGTCACTTTGCGGTAGATCTGGGCCGCGTTCTGGCACTCGGAATAGGGGTACTCGGAGGTGCCCATCTCCAGCATGCACATGCCGAAGGCGTAGACGTCCACGGACTCGTCGTAGCGCTCCTCGTACATCTCGGGCGCCATGAACTCGGGGGTGCCTGGGGACGCGCGGGGGGTCAGCGCCGGCGCCGCGGCCCCCGTCCCGGCGCGCGCGCCGCTCACCGATGACGCTCTTGGCGAAGGACGTGCGCATGAGCGTGGCCAGCCCCAGGTCGCCGATCTTGACGGAGCCCGTGGGGCCGGTGATGAAGATGTTGTCGCACTTGAGGTCGCGGTGGATGATGGGCGGCGTGCGCGTGTGCAGGAACTGCAGCCCCGCAGGATCTGCCGGCACCAGCTCCGCAGCACCTTGGGCTTCATCACCTTGAAGCGCTTCAGGTACCTGCGGGCTCCCCCGGGGCCCTCGTCACGTCCCCATGGCCCTTGTCACCTCCCCACGGAGCTTGTCACCTCCCCACAGCCCCTGTCACCTCCCTGCAGCCCCTGTCACCTCCCCATGGCCCCCGTCACCTCCCCATGGCCCCCGTCACCTCTCTGCAGCCCCTGTCACCTCCCCATGGCCCTCGTCACCTCCCTGCAGCCCCTGTCACCTCCCCACAGCCCCTGTCACCTCCCCATGGCCCCTGTCACCTCCTCATGGCCCTCGTCACCTCCTCATGGCCCCTCGTCACCTCCAACAGCCCCTGTCACCTCCCCACGGCCCCTGTCACCTCCTCATGGCCCCTGTCACCTCCACACGGCCCCTGTCACCTCCCCATGGCCCCTGTCACCTCCTCATAGCCCCTGTCACCTCCCCATGGCCCCGTCACCTCCCCACGGCCCCGTCACCTCCCCACAGCCTCTGCTTTGGCCCCAAACCTCCCTGTGCCCTTCTTGAGCCCTCACCACGTTCCCAACGCGCCCCGTGGGGTCCCCAAAGCTGTCCCCTTGTCCCCAGGCTCCCCCGTGGTGCCCACAAGTGTCCCAGATCCCCTCGTCTTGTCCCCAGAGCTCCTCGTGGTGCCACCAGAGACCTGCACCTTGTCCCCAAACCACTCGTCTGGCCCCCAAAGCCCCTCGTGGTGTCCCCAATGGCCCTTGCGCTGTCCCCAAAGCCCCTCGCACTGTTCCCAAAGCCCCTCGTGGTGTCCCAATGGCCCTCTGTGGTGCCCCCAAAGCCCTTCGTGCTGTCCCCAATGGCCTTCGTGGTGTCCCCAAAGGCCCTTGCGCTGTCCCCAAAGCCCCTCATGGTGTCCCCAAAGCCCCTCGCGGTGTCCCCAAAGCCCCTCGCGCTGTCCCCAAAGGCCCTTGTTCTGTCCCCAAAGGCCCTCGCACTGTCCCCCAAAGCCCTTTGCACTGTCCCCAATGGCCCTCATGGTGTCCCCAAAGCCCCTCGCGCTGTCCCCAAAGGCCCTCATGGTGTCCCCAAAGGCCCTCATGGTGTCCCTAAAGCCCTTTGCACTGTCCCCAAAGCCCTTCGCGCTGTCCCCAAAGCCCCTCATGGTGTCCCCAATGGCCCTCATGGTGTCCCCAAAGCCCCTCGCACTGTCCCCAAAACCCCTCATGGTGTCCCCAAGCCCCCCGCGCTGTCCCCAAGGCCCTCCCCGCCTCCCCGCTCACGTCTTGAGCGTGCCGGACGTCATGAGCTCGGTGACGAGGACGATGCACTTCTTGCCCTTGAGCGTGGACTCCCAGGAGTCGTAGAAGCGGACGATGTTGGGGTGCTGCAGCCCCTTGAGCATCTCGGCCTCCTCCTTGAAGCGCTGCTGCTCGGCCTTGGTCAGCTTGCGGTCCTGGGGACGGCGCGGGGCGTCGAGCGGCGCCGCGGGCGGCGTTCGGGGCGGAAACGCCGGATTTGGGGCTCACCTGCAGCTCGCACCAGGCCACCTCCACCCAGGTGTCGGTGTCGAAGCCCTTGAAGACGGTCTTGAAGGCGCCGCGGCCCAGCTCGATGTCGAACTTGAGGAAGCGGCCGCCGGGCGACGTGGCCACCGCCTTCATCTCGGCCTCCTCCTCGATGTCCTGCTTGGCCCTCTCGCGCCCGCCGCCGCCGTCCCGCGCCGCCGCCGCCGCCGCGCGCGCGGCTGCTCCTCCTCCAGCAGCTCCACGCTCTTGCGGAAGAAGCGCTTCCGCTCCGGAGCGGCGGCACCGGCGGCACCGGGGGCCTCGGCGCCGCCGCCGCCGCCGTTGGGCTCCCCGGAGTCGGTGGCCATGGTGCCTACGGGGACGCCGCCATCGCCGCCACCTACGGACGAGGAGGAGGAGGAGGAGGAGGGAGGAAGGGACCCGCGCGGGGAGGGGGGAACAAAAGCGGCGCCGGGAGGCGGATGACGACCCCCCGGGGGGTCGCCCGGCCCCGAGCACTTCCGGGGCAGCCGCCCCCTATAGCCCCCCCCATCCCTATAGGTCCCCCTCGCTCCTCCCATGCTCCCTCCCCCCTTCTCATCCCTCCCCTATGCACCCCCCGCCTGCGCATCCCCCCCTCCCTACCCCATCTACCCCTATAGCATCTATAGGTGTTCTACGGACCCTACGTCTCCCATAGCCCAGCGCTCGTGTCCCTGTGCTCCATATTGCCCCTTTACCTTGTGATTTCTGCACCTTCTATAGGTTCTTTATGGATCGTGCAGCTGCTCCACAGCTCTCACACATCCTATAGGTCGTCCCCTCCGCGTGGCTGCTGCGGGCTCTGCATCCCCACGGCACCTGCAGCCGCGCAGCCCTATAGCCCTGGTACCCACATCCACAGCCCTCGGAACCTACGGCTCCTATAGCTCCCCCAACCCTATGGCTCCTATAGCTCCCCCAACCTCTATGGCTCCTATAGCTCCCCCAACCCCTATGGCTCCTATAGCTCCCCCCAACCCCTACAGCTCCCGGCAACCCCTATGGCTCCCCACAACCCTTACAGCTCCTATAGCTCCCCCCAACCTCTATGGCTCCTATAGCTCCCCCCAACCCCTATGGCTCCCCCCCAACCCCTACAGCCCCCCCCCAATCCCTACAGCTCCTATACCTCCCCCCAAACCCTATAGCTCCTATAGCTCCCTCCTAACCCCTACAGCTCCTATAGCTCCCTCCAACCCTACAGCTCCCCCCAACCCCAACGGCTCCCCCCAAGCCCTACGGCTCCCCCCAAGCCCTATAGCTCCCCCACAATCCTACACCTCCTATAGCTCCCCTCTAATGCCTACAGCTCCTATACCTCCCCCCAACCCTTACAGCTCCCCCCAATCCCTATGGCTCCTATACCACCCCCCAACCCCAACGGCTCCCCCCAACCCCTATGGCTCCTATAGCTCCCCACAACCCTTATGGCTCCTATAGCTCCCCCCAACCCCTACGGCTCCCCCCAACCCCTACGGCTCCCCCACAATCCCTACAGCTCCTATAGCTCCCCCCTAATCCCTACAGCTCCTATAGCTCCCCTGAACCCCTACAGCTCCCCCCAACCCCTATGGCTCCTATAACTCCCCCCAACCCCTATGGCTCCTATAGCTCCCCCCCCCCAGATCCCATGACTCCTATAGCACCCGGAACACTCCCCCTTCTCCCCGGCCCCCCAAAATCCCAAATGGCTCCTATAGCCCCTCCCCCTCCCAAATGGCTCCTATAGCCCCTCCCCCTCCCAAATGGCTCCTATAGCCCCTCACCCCCCCCCCACTCACGGGGGTCACGTGACGCTCCTGGCGCGCGCTCCCTGCGCGGGGGGGGGCCGGGGGCGCGTGCACGCGCAGGGCCGCGCCCCGCCCCTCCCGCCGCCGCGGCGCGCGGGGGCTCTCGGGAGTTGTAGTCCTCCCCTCAAGCCGCCATCTTGCCGCCCCCCCCCCCACGCTGAAACCCCCCCCTTCCGCCGCCCGCTGGCCCCCCCCCGCGCCCCCCGCCCGGCCCCGCCGGCGGCGGCAGCAGCTCCCGAGGCTCCCGCCGGCCAAGATGGCGCCGCCGCCCGCCCCCACCCAGCCCCGATCGACCCTCTCGGCGCTCGGCCGCGCCGCCTGCCGGGGCGGCCATGGCGGCGGGCGCGCTGTTCGCCGAGGGGGTCCGCGCGGCGCTGGGCGCCTGGGCCGCGCTCCGCTTCGCCGTGGACAGCGGCTTCGGCGGCGGCCGCGGCGCCGAGAAGGCGGCCTGGCTGGCGGCCGCGCTGCAGGACTTCTTCGAGCGCAACGGTGAGCGCGGGGCGGGGGGGGGGGAACGGCGGCGGCAACGGGGGGGGGTTCCCGCGCTAACGGGCCGCCCCGCAGCCGCCCTGGAGCCGGAGGAGGTCGAGGGACTTCCTGGCGGAGGTCATGGACAACGAGTTCGACACGGTGGTGGAGGACGGCAGCCTGGAGCAGGTGGGGGCCGCCGGGGCGCGGGAGGCACCGGGAACGGCGGGGCTGGAGCTGAGACCCCCCCCGTCCCCCCCGTGTCTCCGTCCCCCCCGTGTCCCATTCCCCCCGTGTCCCCGTTCCCCCCGTGTCCCCGTTCCCCCCGTTCCCCCCGTCCCCCCCGTGTCCCCGTTCCCCCCGTCCCCCCCGTGTCCCCGTCCCTCCCGTGTCCCCGTCCCCCCCGTGTCCCGTTCCAGGTCAGCCGGCAGCTCGTGGCGCTCTTCGCCCTGGCCCAACGGGGCGACGCGGCCGCCGTGGGAGCCGCCGTGTCCCGCCTGGCCCGCGCGGGGCCCCCTCCCGTTACCGCCCCCGTTACCGCCCCCGCCCCCCCGGACACCACCGAGGTGAGTGGGGAACGATGGGGGGGGGGGGCACGTGGGGGTTCCCCTCTCACCCCCCCTCCTCCCCCCCCCCCAGGCCATGGACTGCGCCCCGCCCCCCCCGGTGCCACCGGACCCCGGCGAGTGGACCCTGGTGCAGAGGAGGCGCAAGTGACCGGAGCGGGGACAATAAACGCGGTGCCCGCAGCTCCCGCAGCCTCCGCTTTTCTTCGCGCCGCCTCGGGGAGGGCCCCGGTGTCCGGGGGGGGCTGGGGGGGGGGGGGCGCACACCCGGTTTGCGCTCGCTTCCGGCCTCCGGCGGCACGGAGGAGGCGCGCTGTGCGCACACTTCCGCGCCGCTCTATGGCGCGCTTCCGGCCGCTCCGGACGGCGCGCGCGGCCGCGGCGGGAGGCTGCGGCCCGGCGTTTGCGACGCGCGGTGGGGGGCGCGCGGGGGCGCTTTACGGCAGCGGGGCCGGGGGGCGGGGCTGCGGGAGGGCTGGGGGGGCGAAAGGGGGGCGGGGGGAGGGGCCGGGGGCGCCAGGGGGGGGGTTATGGGCAGTTTGGGGGCTTATGGGGCAATTGTGGGGGTTATGGGGCAATTAGGGGGGTTATGGGGCAGTTTGGGGATTTATGGGGCAGTTTGGGGCTTATGGGGCAATTAGGGGGTTATGGGGCGCCAGGGGGGCTTATGGGGCAAGTTGGCAGCTTATGGGGCAATTAGGGGGGTTATGGGGCAGTTTGGGGGCTTATGGGGCAATTGCGGGGCTTATGGGGCAATTGCGGGGCTTATGGGGCAATTGCGGGGCTTATGGGGCAATTGTGGGGGTTATGGGGCAATTAGGGGGGTTATGGGGCAGTTTGGGGATTTATGGGGCAGTTTGGGGGCTTATGGGGCAGTTTGGAGGCTTATGGGGCGATTAGGGGGTTTATGAGGCAGATTGGGGGGCTTATGGGGCAATTGCAGGGTCTCTGAGGCAATTAGGGGGCTTATGGGGCAGTTTGGGGGCTTATGGGACAATTGAGGGGCTTATGGGGCAATTTGGAGGCTTATGGGGCAATTGAGGGGCTTATGGGGCAGTTTGGGGGCTCATGGGGCAACTCCAGGGGGTCGCGGGGAGTTTGGGGGCAACGGAAGCTCCTCAGGGCGTCGCTGCCGGGGGGTCCACGGGGGGGGGGTTCCTCGACGGGCCCCCCCGGGGCCGGGGGTGACGCAGCCCCCCCCCCCCCCCCAAGGCCGGGCCCCCCCCGCGGATGCCCCTGGCCGTGACCTGGCCCTTCCCCGCGGCCCCCCCGCCGGGCTGGGCGCTCGCCAGCCGCCTGGTCACCGGCCTGGTGGGGACCTACAGCTGCGTGTGGACGCGTGAGTGACACCCGGCGTGGGGTGACACCCAGCGACACCCCGTGTGTGTGTGTGTCACCCGCGTGGGGTACCTGAGCGAGGGGGTGCTCACGGTGACACCCCTCCGTGTGTGTGTGTGTGTCACCCGTGTAGGGTACCTGAGCGAGGGGGTGATCACAGTGACACCCGTGTGTGTGTGTGTGTCACCCGTGCACAGGGGGTGCTCACGGGGACACCCCTCTGTGTGTGTGTGTCACCCGCGTAGGGTACCTGAGCGAGGGGGTGATCACAGTGACACCCCCGTGTGTGTGTGTGTGTGTGTGTGTCACCCACGCACAGGGTACCTGAGCGAGGGGGGGTGCTCACGGTGACACCCCCCGTGTGTGTGTGTGTGTGTGTCACCCACACGCAGAGTACCTGAGGGAGGGAGTGATCACAGGGACACCCCCCTGTGTGTGTGTGTCACCCGCGTGCAGGGTACCTGAGCAAGGGGGGTGCTCACGGTGACACCCCTCCGTGTGTGTGTGTGTGTCACCCGTGCGCAGGATACCTGAGCGAGGGGGTGATCACAGTGACCCCCCCCCCCCCGTGTGTGTGTCACCCGTGTGCAGGGTACCTGAGTGAGGGGTGCTCACAGTGACATCCTCCCGTGTGTTGTGTGTCACCCGCACACAGGGTACCTGAGCGAGGGGGGTGCTCACGGTGACACCCCCCGTGTGTTGTGTGTCACCCGCACACAGGGTACCTGAGCGAGGGGGGTGCTCACGGTGACACCCCCCCCGTGTGTTGTGTGTCACCCGCACACAGGGTACCTGAGTGAGGGGGTGATCACAATGACACCCCTCCGTGTGTTGTGTGTCACCCGCACACAGGGTACCTGAGTGAGAAGATGATCACAGTGACACCCTCCCCTGTGTGTGTGTCACCCGCACACAGGGTACCTGAGTGAGAGGATGATCACAGTGACACCCTCCGTGTGTTGTGTGTCACCCGCACACAGAGTACCTGAGTGAGGGGGTGATCACAGTGACACTCTCCCGTGTGTTGTGTGTCACCCGCACACAGGGTACCTGAGTGAGGGGGTGATCACAATGACACCCCTCCGTGTGTTGTGTGTCACCCGCACACAGGGTACCTGAGTGAGAAGATGATCACAGTGACACCCTCCCCTGTGTGTGTGTCACCCGCACACAGGGTACCTGAGTGAGGGGGTGCTCACAGTGACACCCTCCCCTGTGTGTGTGTCACCCGCACACAGGGTACCTGAGTGAGAGGATGATCACAGTGACACCCTCCCGTGTGTTGTGTGTCACCCGCACACAGAGTACCTGAGTGAGGGGGTGATCACAGTGACACTCTCCCGTGTGTTGTGTGTCACCCCGCACACAGGGTACCTGAGCGAGGGGCGGGTGCTCACAGTGACACCCCTCCATGTGTTGTGTGTCACCCGCGCGCAGAGTACCTGAGCGAGGGGGGGGTGATCACAGTGACACCCTCCCGTGTGTTGTGTGTCACCCGCGCGCAGGGTACCTGAACCGGCTCCGCGTGCACAACGCCGAGGTCCTGCACGAGCTGTTGGAGCGCCGCGGCCCCGCCACCCCCCCTGCTCACGCTGGCCAACCACCGCTCCTGCATGGACGACCCCCATCTCTGGGGTAGCCGGGGGGGGCTGGGTGTTGCCGGGGGGGTCCAGGGGGCTGTACCCCCCCCCCCCCCGCACACCCCAATTCCTGCGCAGGGATCCTGAAGCTCCGGCATGTCTGGAGCCTGCACAGGATGCGCTGGTGAGGGGGGGGCACAACGGAGCCGGGGGGGGCGCAGAGGAGCTGGGGGGGGCGCAGAGGGTCATGGGGGGCACGGAGGGCCTGGGGGGGGATTCCGGGGGTTATGGGAGGCACAGAGGGTCATGGGGGGCACAAAGGATCCGGGGGGGGTACAAAGAGGGCCGGGGAGAGGGTCGTGGGGGGGGGGACACAGAGGGTCATGGGGGCACAGAGGGTCGTGGGGGGGACACAGAGGGTCATAGGGGGCACAAAAGATCTGGGGGGGGACACAGAAGGTCATGGGGGACACAGAGGGTCATGGGGGGGCACAGAGGGTCATGGGGGACACAGAGGGTCCTGGGGGCATAGAGGGCCGGGGGGGGGCATTCAGGGGGTTGTGGGGGACACAGAGGGCTGGGGGGGGCACAAAGGATCTGGGGGGGGGGACAAAGAGGGCCGGGGGGGGGTCACAGAGGGTCGTGGGGGGGGACACAGAGGGTCGTGGGGGCACAAAAGATCTGGGGGGGGACACAGAAGGTCATGGGGGGCGCAGAGGGTCATGCGGGGGGGCACAGAGGGCCTGGGGGGGGATTCAGGGGGTTGTGGGGGACACAGAGGGGCTGGGGGGGGGCACAAAGGATCCGGGGGGGGTACAAAGAGGGCCGGGGGGGGTCATAGAGGGTCATGGGGGACACAGAGGGTCCTGGGGGCACAGAGGGTCGTGGGGGGGATGTGCAGGGGGTTTGGGGGGGGATGCAGGGGGTCCTGGGGGACACAGAGGGTCCCGGGGGGCCCCCCCTCGGCCCCAACGCCGCCGCCCCCCAGGACCCCCACGGCCGCCGACATCTGCTTCACGCGCGAGCTGCACTCCCGCTTCTTCAGCCTGGGCCGCTGCGTGCCCGTGTGCCGAGGTGCTGGGGACAGCGGGGACACCGGGGGGGACGCGGGGGGGACCCCTGCCCGCCCCCGGACAAGGGGGGGGGTCGTGGTTCGTCTGGGGGGTCCCAGCGCTGCCGGTGCCCAGGGGACGGCGTCTACCAGCGGGGAATGGACTTCGTGCTGGACAAGCTCAACCAGGGCGGCTGGGTGCACGTGTTCCCGAGGGTACGGGGGGGCCGGGGGGGGGCCGGGGGGGCCGGGGGGGGCACCGAGAGCAGTGGGGGGGGACGGGGGGGCACGGGGAGGCACCGGGAGGGGTTGGGGGCACTGGGAGAAGGGGCAGGGATACAGGGAGATGGGGGGTACGGGGGGGGGAACAGGGGGGGAGATGGGGGGTACGGGGGGGGGAACAGGGGGGGAGATGGGGGGTACGGGGGGAGATGGGGTACGGGGGGGGAACATGGGGGAGATGGGGGGGTACGGGGGGGGAACAGGGGGGGAGATGGGGGGGTACGGGGGGAACACTGAGGGAGATGGGGGTACGGGGGGGGACACGGGGGAGATGGGGGGGTACGGGGGGGAACACGGGAAAGATGGGGGTACAGGGGGAGATGGGGGTATGGGGGGGGACATGGGGGGAGATGGGGCACCAGGAGTGAGGGGAGGGGACAAGAGGGACACTGGGGGGGCAGCTCTGAGGGTGCTGGGAGGGGATGGGATGGGGGTGTCCTCCCCCCCCCCCCAGCTTCCCCGCTGTCACCGCAGGTAAAGTGACCGTGGGCCAGGAGTCCGTGCGCTTCAAATGGGGTGAGACCCCCCCCCGCTGCCCCCAAGTGCCCGCCTGCCCCCCAAGTGCCCCCCCCGCCCACCGCGTCTCCCCCCCCCCCCCAGGCATCGGGCGCCTCCTGGCCGAGTGTCACCTGGACCCGGTGGTGCTGCCCCTGTGGCACGGGGGTGAGTGGGGGGACATTGGGGGGGGGGGGACACATTTGGGGGGGGGGGGCGTGTTCCCACCATGGGGCCGCCCCCCCCCCCCCCCCAGGCATGAACGACGTCCTGCCCAACGCGCCCCCCTACGTGCCCCGCGTGGGGCAGGTGAGTGTTGGGGACGGGGGGGGGACACGGTGGGGGGGGACCCACACGCGTGGGGCACCGACCCCTCTGTGCCCCCCCCAGCGCATCACCGTGGTCGTGGGGCGCCCGTTCAGCGTGCGGCCGCTGCGGGAGCAGCTCCGGGCGAGCGGCTCCTCCGTGGTGAGCGCCGGGAATGCCGGGAATGCCGGGGTGGGGGGAACACCCCCCACGGTGCCACCCCCCCGTGGTGCCACCCCCCCCCATGGTGTCACCACCCCCATGGTGCCACCCCTCCCATGGTGCCACCTCCTCCATGGTGCCACCACCCCCATGGTGCCACCCCTCCCATGGTGCCACCCCCCCATGGTGCCGTCACCCCCCCCCCGCCATGGTGCCACCACGCCCCCCCCATGGTGCCAACCCCCTGCACGGTGTCACTCCCCCCTCATGGTGCCACCCCCCCCGTGGTGCCACCCCCCGCCATGGTGTCACCACCCCCCAAGCTGTCACCCCCTCCATGGTGCCACCACCTCCATGGTGCCATCACCCCCCCCACGGTGCCGTCATCCCCCCCATGGTGTCACCCCCCATAGTGCCACCCCCCCCACGGTGTCACCACACCCCCACGGTGCCACTCCCCCCATAGTGCCACCCCTCCATGGTACCACCCCCCCCATGCCGTCACCCCCCGCCATGGTGTCACCCCCCCGTTGTCCCCCCCCCAGGTGGAGACCCGCAAGGCCCTGACCGACTTCGTGCAACGGGAGTTCGAGGCCCTGCGGGCCCAGGCCCGGCGCCTGCACCCGGCTGCGTAGGACGGGGGGCTACGGGCGCCCCCCACCCCCTGGGGCTGCCGGGGGGGCGTTGGGAACCCCCCCCCCCATCCAATAAAGCTGCTGCAGCCGCTGCCTCGGACGCCTGGGCCCCGGCGGGGAGGGGCCGCGGGAAGGGGAGCAGGAGCCGGGCTGGATCCCACGTGTTTATTGGAAGGAAAAGCCCCCCGCCCCGCGCAGACCTGCGGAAAGCGCCAAAACGGCCCCAAAACCGCCTGCCCCCCCCCCCCCCGCGAGGAGCACCCGGGGCGCCGCGGCCGGGGGAGG
>NW_028288655.1:0-7500 GCF_059628265.1 Tinamus guttatus | reverse complement strand
ATATTCTTGTTATAGGTTAAAATAAATAGGTAAACAATTTTGCTAGGCTCACATGATCTTCACTTAAAAAAACAGGTTCTGACCTACGTCACACTAGTGGGTAGTAGGCAAGGGAGCAAACAAACAGCTCCAAAGACTCTCACTGTTTCTATCACAGTCACTAGATGTCAGTTTTTATTAAAAAAAAAAAGAAAAAAAGAAAAAAAAAAGGGAAAAAAATACTGATTTTTTTTTGCATTTTCCAAAGTGTATATACAAGGAATATATATAACTTATGGCCATTCTATGTTAAACCTGGTGTTGAGAGAAGCACTAGGAATTTCTCAGATCCCTGAAAAGACTACTTTTGAAATTCATAAAGATTCCAAATTTCTGACTATTTATGAAACAGAATTAGACTTATTACTCCAAGTTCACAGAATTCTTCTAGCCCATTTAGGAGTTTCATGCATCTAGACTTCACACTGGTATTTATAACTTCAGGAATTCTGTTTACCAAGCAGGTGCACTTCTCATTCTTTTTAAGGAATTTAACCAACATGTTTCCTTCAACTCTCCTTCCTTCTTGAAATAGCATTTGCAGCTATCAAAATTTACATCCACATAAGCATTCAAAGGAGTGGATTAAACATCTGTGTAGCATTAAGATGTTGTGCAACTGCTGTTGCTGGAAGATACTTTTGATATTGTTCAGAAGGCTTAAGGATACTGTCATGATCAAACTAGGATCTCACAGCCCCATCAAACAGATACAATAGCATCTTCTTCAAAAGTTCAAGACAAATTTTCTACAAAAGACTGCCATTTTGGGGCTGGTTTGGGAGAATATTATGTCACATGAGAAGAACAGGATCAAAAGCACTAGATGCAAAAAAGCACCAGTCTGTATTCCAGAATGGAAACCAAAGGGCAATAGCTTCAATATTACTCTCTTTTTATACTGATCTTCATGTACTTTAAGTTCTGTTTACAAACATTCAGATATTACTTGTGAAATTTCTCCGATCACCCAATTTTATTAAAAATCTAAAATGCTGCAAAAAATACAAGTATCTATAATGTAACCACTAACAAAAAGCAACCAGGATGATCCACTGTAGTGAAACTGGAAGACAGATTTACCTTAACTGTATTTCAGAACAGACTTGGGAAACAAAAGATGACTATCTTATATCTACCAAAAACTTATAAAACCGGTTGTAGCTGACTCTAGTCAAATGGAGAACAAAGATTATGCAAGGGTTTTCACCACATTGCATCGGGTGCAGCCTGCCATTTATGCACATCTGAGATTTAAATACTGACTGCCTAACATTCTCAGGCCTAACAATTCAAATTAATGGTGTTTGGACAGTGATTATACAACCCAGAGGCTGAAGCAGCAGAGAGATGAATCCAGGGGATTTCAATCTCCAAAACAATTTCACATGGCTTCTGGCATCACATGCACTTTGCACAGAAAGCATGCTTAATACACTAAAGCACAAACAGAAACTACACAGAGTTATTTTGAGGGACTTTATAATAAAGATGTGTGTGTTTTTCTTTATGATTCTGTCTAATGACTCATACTGAGGCTCCCATCACTGAATTCACTTTCATCATGTAAATGCATTCACTAAAACCAAAGATCTCAACTTATGAAGCTTCCCTTAAGATAAAGTTAATAGAAGCCACTGTGCAGAAAAAGCAGCATGCAGAGCAATTGAAGGTAAGTTGTCCAGCAGTGGATTTTTGGAAAATTTGCATTTCTGTTTCTGAGAGGACTGTAGAAATTACTAGCAACAACAGTCCAAATAGGTCCTTGAGTTATTCTCCAAGGCAAGGAGACTATGCCTGCCAGAGCGAAAGGCAAAGCAAGACTGAAGAATATGGAAAACCAGCAGTGCTAAAATGGCCCAGCTGTAGACAGGCTGTTTTCCTCTATTCTAGCCACCTCGAGTAGCATTTACAATTCTGCTCTCATGGAGATGTAGCCGGGCTTGAAAAGTAACTAAAGTAACCACTCGAGTAACTGTTTTATTTCTCCTCTATCACTATGTATCAGAGAGCAGTAATCTCTCTTTCAGTCCTTTAAGATTTCTTCTTGGATCTCTTTTGCTTGTGACTTGACATTCTACCTTAGGAATATCTGGCTTGGGGCCATAAACCTTTTCTTTTTAATACTTGAATCTTTATCCTCCAGCTGAAATTTATTGGGACTTCAAATATTAAAATGCTTAAATAATATTAAAGAAATAAAGTCTGAAAGTGATTATAAAGAATAAGTACTTAATAAATTATCTTTCAGTAAATGTTTTAAAAGTGAGAAATCTGTAAAAAAAAAGTTTAATTTCCTTCTATTTTGTTACAGTGGATTATCAGGAAGCATGTCAGCTTTTGATTAGAAGCACCTAATGTATAATTCAGGTACCAATGAATGAGTGATTTTTTTTTTTCAGTTTTTCCACTTATAAAATAAATCTATTGACCAGAAATTCTCAATTCTTTTTCTCCTTGGACACTCCAAGTTAAAATAAGTAATAAAAAGTGATGAATAACTGCATACCTCTAACATTAGCTTATTCTCATACTTCAAGACCCCATCTATAATAGCTCTTTTCAACCTTCAGACCTTCCAATAAACTTTTAATGGAAGATTCTCATGTACCTGGTTTAAATCTTCTGACAACAAGCTTGCTTTACTTACTTATCTTTCATGTACCCTAAAGCAGAAATCTACATCCCCAGAAGCTGTGAAAAATAGCCAAAACAAACGTGAGTATTTTACTAGCTTTTCTGAATCTTTCAGAGTGTAAAAGAACAAACATAAGATCCAATTATGCTAGACCTTGACTCCACCACTCCAGTGGTGGCCAGAGTTAACTATAGGGAAAAGACTATAAAGAAACAAATTGGGTCTACAGTATCATTTTCTGTGGTTTTCTTGCCTACAGAAAGCAAATCATGGACTTCAAGCACTAAAGAACAAAAACAGCCCATCGATGTTTAGCAGACAGTAGGTCAGCTCCTGGCTGTGGCTACTGCTCTTCTAAAATGCTTTACACATTTGACTTGCACATAATTTAATAGTGAATTCCACAATCTGAGTGCTCTGTGGAGGACAGAAAAATAATTAAAAATAAATAAATAAATAAAATAAAAGCTTACAGCTTCAAAAGAACAAACTAAAACACAAGGACAAGCAGTGCTTGACAGAATCCTGAGACAGAAAAAAGACCAAATCACCTTCTATGTACCTTCTCTATACCATCATCATCTGCTTCCTCACCTCTTCCTTCCTCTGCTCACTCTTCTTCCCTCAAGCTGAGAAGGGAAGTTTCACAAAATCAGCTCAAGACAAACAGCTCATGGCTGCAGAGGGGAAATCTGCTTCCTCCCCTCCTCTGCTAATGCCCAGAGCATCCCTGCCAGGGCCACTTCACTCCAAACCAGAAGGAAAGAAATACAGCAAGAAAAAAAAATAGCTGATACTTTTCTCTCTGTGTTGAGCAATTGGATCGGCTCAGCAAAACGTCTGTCTAACCCCACAACAGGGAAGGAGAGGTGAGGGAGGGAAGTGAGGTCTTCTGATTATTGGCTGGATAGCAGAGCTCAGAGCGTGGTGTCCCCCAGGGGTCAGTCCTTGGTCCAGTCCTGTTCAATTTATTCATCAATGACCTGGATGAAGGCACAGAGTGCTCCCTCAGCAAGTTTGCTGATGATACCAAACTGGGAGGAGTAGCTGATACCCCAGAGGGCTGCACTGCCATCCAGAGGGACCTGGACAGACTGGACAACTGGACGGTGAAAAACCTCATGAAATTCAACAAAGCCAAGTGCAAGGTCCTGCACCTGGGGAGGAATAACCCCAGACACCAGTACAGGCTGGGGACTGACCTTCTGGAGAGCAGCTCTGCAGAAAAGGACCTGGGTGTCATGGTGGATGACAACTTGACCATGAGGCAGCAGTGTGGCCTTGTGGCCAAGAAGGCCAATGGGATCCTGGGCTGCATTAAGAAGAGCGTCTCCAGCAGGTCGAGGGAGGTGATCCTGCCCCTCTACTCAGCCCTGGTGAGGCCACATCTGGAGTATTGTGTCCAGTTCTGGGCTCCACAGTACAAGAGGGATGTGGAGCTGCTGGAGAGAGTCCAGCGCAGGGCCACAAGGATGATCAGGGCCCTGGAACATCTGCCCTGTGAGGAGAGGCTGAGGGAGCTCGGCCTGTTCAGCCTGGAGAAGAGAAGGCTGAGAGGGGACCTGATCAGTGTCTATAAGTACCTCAAGGGAGGCAGTGAGGAGGATAGTGCTGGCCTCTTTTCACTGTTTTTTTTTTTTTTTTAAAGGAAAAATTTCTTAACAGTGAGGGTGATGGAGCCCTGGAACAGGCTGCCCAGAGAGGTTGTGGAGTCTCCTTCTCTGGAGATCTTCCAAACCCGCTTGGACGCAGTCCTGTGCCACGTGCTCTAGGTGACCCTGAGTGTGCGAGGGGGTTGGAGTGGATAACCTCTAAAGGTCCCTTCCAACCTTAAGCATTCTGTGTTAGAACAAGAGGAAATAGTCTCAAGTTGTGCCAGGGGAGGTTCAGGTTAGATATCAGGAAGAATTTCTACATGGAAAGAGTGGTGAAGCATTGGAACAGGCTGCCCAGGGAAGTGGTGGAGTCACCATCTCTGGCAGTGTTCAGGAAATGTGTACATGAGGCGCTTAGGGACGTGGTTTAGCAGGCACAGCACTGAAGGGTTTACGGTTGGACTCGATGATCTCTTTTCCAACCATAATTCTATGATGGTGATGCTATGATGATGATTTTATGAATCAGGATGGCACTGATTTCTCAAGAGACTTCGCTCCTAGTCCATGTAGAGTGCAGTTTTGCAAGTGGAACTCCTGCCTGCATCCAGAAGAGTCCCAAACTCCCCTCCCTTCTTTTTCTCCAAAGGACACATGCTTCTATCCTGTCCCTTGGGGATCAGTTCTAGGATCATCTCCTGCAGTTGCAGCCCCTGCACTAGCAATAAAAACTGTCTTTCTGAGATCAGTGGATCAAAGGAAGACTACCCAGCTTATCTGAAAGTTGATGGCTGAACACATATGGACAGGCAACCGCATCAGGGTATTAGCTTTGGTATTGTTTTGTCTGTTAGGCAAGAATGTGTTTTGGGGTGCAGGGTGCCTGCCCTTCTACCTCTGCTAGGTAGAAGTTCCACCTTTCTGACCCTCAGTCACACACAAAACCAAGAATGCCCAGAATAAAAACAGTGTAAGCAGAGTGCAAACAAAAACAAGTATTCTTTGTATATTCTCCCCTGTCCTCCAGAAATATCCAAAAGCAGGCTCAATCTGAGCTAAAGTGGTACCTATAAATATATAGTCTCTGATGCTACTCTTGAGCATCAGTAAAAGAACATTAGAAACACCTCCCTGTCAGGACTGAGCAATCTTAGCTGAACTTTGAAGAAGGTCTTATAAGAAAGGAAAAAAAAAAATACAAACCAGAATATCTCAATTTCATTTTTGAATACTTCCACTACTAAAGGACATGCATGCATTAATCATGATATATCAGCATATACCAAGGATTTAACCTAAACAAACAGAAAGCCCAAAGCTGATAGCATGTATTGCTTAGATAATGAAATAATGGTGCTGTCTTAGTTTGAATTTAAAAATCAGTAACAGTATAAACAGAGCAAGGTACAGTTTTTCTTCTTTCTTTTTACTTAGCATAGTTGTCGCATGGTCAATTCCATGCATTACTAACATGCACAATTATACTATCAATTGCAATAATAGCGGTGCTGTGCTGACCTGCAGAGCTTCAAACAACAGGCCCCAAATGTGCCAATTGTTAATGCATCTTCTTGGTTTCAGGGAGCTGCACAAGGACACATTATAGAGCTGGGACTTAAGACAAAAAGTCAAAGAAGGAACGAATACAAAATAATATTTGGAGCACTTATTACTAACTGCTATATTTACTTAACCACAACTGCTTCTTTCCCAAATGGAGATGATCTTGAGGTATACCTTCATTCTCTTGACAGGGACAAAGCCATCATAAAAGACAAACCAACTCTTTTAGGAGTCAAGATGTAAGCACACACAATAAGTATTTTTAGCCTCTCCTACATCTACCGCTTGCAAATCTGAGCTACCATGACATTTTCAGGTTAATTTTACAGGTTTTGCATTCAGTTATGGATGACTACTGCAAAGCCATTGCATTTTTAAGTTAGATCATTAATTTAAAGATGACTTATTTTGCATTCCCTTTTATTAATAAAAAAGGGACAAACTATACCTTCTACTTTAAATTTTCTTGAATCTCCAGGAGTCCACATTCTGTCCCTGTCCCTCAACACAGTTTTATTTCTGTTCCTGCAATACATTCCTGCAGATTTTATTAAATCCTTGCTACAGCAACAGCAAAATTTCCCTTTTTCCCCCCGCTGAGAGAGTCTGCTTGCCAAGGGTAGGACTGGACACCCACAGGAGTATGGAGGGGGAGAGGGAGCAAACAATGGAATTCAGAAAATCCAATTGGAATGGAAGCTCTTAAGTTGCACACTCTCAAAGCTCAGTACCAAGGTGGGACAGGGTCTGTAGACACTGCAGGAATGAACTTCAATGGACTGGGGACAAAGAAGAAAGAGAGGACTGCAGGAGAAAAACCAAAAGGATGTTTGGAAAGGCTGCGGAGAGAAGTAAAAAGTTTATCATTTCACTGCAAAAGGATTCTGGAGCAGTCAAAACAACAACACAAAGAGAATAGCATGTGATAAAACTGGAGAGAAACAGGCAGTTAGGAAATGCCGAGGAGCAGGATAAAGTTATTCCTGCAAAAGGAAAGGCAAGAAAAAGGGGACCCCCTGTGATGGTGACAATTGGACTTACCACAGATCACCACTCCAAGTTCCTTTCTATAACCCTCCCAAGCCAGTTACCTCCAGCAATATCTTTGCTTTGCAGAAAAGACACAGAACCTACTTCAACAAATGCCACTTCTCTCCCCTGACACAATGTTAGAAATAAAATAGCCCCAGAAAACTAGGCAACATAGTGGATTTGTGGTTTGCTACAATGTTTTGCTACTTCCACAGACAGCTCACATGGATGGGGGTAGAAATTTAATGCTGCTTAAGGAAAATACAATGGGCCTCTTAATCCTGAATGAGATTTGCACTTATATTATGCATATAACAATAGCATTTTAACTCTAAAGTCAAGGCAGAACGGATCACAGTCATTAGTGTAGTTGTAACATATCTTTTTAATGCAAAATGCTATCACAGATTTAAATGTTTTTTTTTCTATAAGTTTTTCTCTAGATCCACCATCTAACCTGGCATGCAAAAGTAACTATTTAAAACTATTTTATCCTCATAGTTGCATGTGTGGCCTAACATCATGGGATAAGGATCCTACAGAAAAAGTATGTCCAATGACAAATTACAGCACAACATGTATGTATAATGGCACCAAACCAGGGTTGTCAAGTAACTGTAACTACAGTATTCA